>NC_090781.1:15936981-16081981 GCF_040054535.1 Antennarius striatus | reverse complement strand
AATCCTGGTCACCTTGGTGAAAGAGGGCTCACCTTCAATAACTTTGGTGAACTCAGTTAAGGATGGATCACCCTCAATGACCTTAGTGAATTCAGTGAGGGAGGGATCACCTTGGATAATCCTGGTGACTTTGGAGATAGAAGGATCTCCTTGGACAATCCTGGTCACCTTGGTGATAGAAGGCTCACCTTCAATTACTTTGGTGAACTCGGTTAAGGTTGGATCACCCTCAATGAGCTTAGTGAATTCAGAGAAGGAGGGATCACCTTGAACAATCCTGGTGACTTTGGAGATAGAAGGATCTCCTTGGACAATCCTGGTCACCTTGGTGATAGAAGGCTCACCTTCAATTACTTTGGTGAACTCGGTTAAGGTTGGATCACCCTCAATGACCTTTGTGAATTCAGAGAAGGAGGGATCACCTTGAACAATCCTGGTGACTTTGGAGATAGAGGGATCACCTTGAACAATCCTGGTGACTTTTGAGATGGAGGGATCACCTTGAACAATCCTGGTGACTTTGGAGATGGAGGGATCACCTTGAACAATCCTGGTGACTTTGGAGATAGTGGGCTCTTCCTGGATAACTTTTGTCACCTTTGTTTCAGGAACTACAGAATGAAAGAAGGCGTGAATTCACTCCATTTACAGGTAGCTCAGTCTTAATTCTTGGAACAGGAAGTTTTTTCTTGTACATGCAGCTAACACAACAAATGCAACTCTCACTGGATTCAAATAGTTTTTCTGGCAATTTTGATTCATAATAAAAATATTTATTATGAATTAGTGATGTAGTTTTAAATGTTCATTTAGTTTAGTCATTTAGTTATAATGTATTTACTCTACAGTTATGTTTGTTATTTATGTGAAAATTACATATTCAGATTTTATTGTGTCTTATATGAAACTAGAGAGTAGCCAATAAGAGATTTTTTTCTTCTTTTGATTGGTGAATATTCAGTTATCAAATCCTATGTACGATATGTGTACAGTGGCATTCTGTAGTCATCATTACTGTACCTTCTTGGACAACATGAGTGATGATCCTCTCTGACAACAATTAGAGATATAATGGCGTTAATGACAGTGAAGAAAACCTTTATGTAATTAAAATTCTATATTTTATGAAAAATTTCAAACAATTAAAATCAAAATAAGTATATCATGACTTACTCAAGAACGTGAGAGGAATTTCCTGATATCTGAATCCTGGGATGTACTATAATAATGGTAAAAATATGTTAATAGATATATATTAACAAAATGATAGTATGACAAAGCTGTGTATGTATGCTGCATGGTAAAAGCTAATATCAAGTGATCTGGTGTTAAAAGTCAAGGAAAAAATAGCCTGATTTAATTTTACTTTGCATAAATTGTTTTTATTTTTTTGCTTTAACTTCATAAACTTGCATATAAGTTATATTTAGCATCCACAGAATGAAATTTATGGTAAATTATACCCTAATAATAGTGAGAAGATTTTGTTAGAACACCTTGAATTGCATGTAAGTGATGAGCCTCCTTAACAGCATGTAGAGCTCCTGGCTTCCAACAGGGATATCTGGGAAACAGGAAGAAGAAAAAACAACTTTGTAATAAAACTCAGGGTGGTCACTACAGTTGGGCTTTTCAAATAGGTGTGAATTAACTGACTTGCTTAAAATTGTACCTTGAGGATACAAGACATGTTCAATAAAGTGAATGACTCCATTTGTGGCCATGATATCAGATTCCAGGGCTTGGACAGAATTCACAAGCATTGTGTTGTTTGCCTGAAAGGGACAGCAACAGCAGGTATAGACAAGAAAACCAGGGATTTGGGGCTTGAAAAATGTGTGTTTAAATTTGAGTATAATATTAAAACCCTGCTGACATCATTGAGTTCAGAAAAAAACAATTCATCTGTTATTTTACTGAGTAAGTCACGTTACATTTAAATACATTTAAACACGTAAAGTCTGTATTGCTTCAGGTATAAAGTCACTTAATTTAAAAAGTGTTCAGTAATTAATGCTGATATTCTACGTACAGACATCACTCTGATGTTGCTGCCCTGTAGAGACTTGAGCAGGTTAGTCACCCCGGTCTCCAAACCACCACCGATGAAGATACCATTATTAATGTGGTACAAGAGGATGGCTCTGAGAGCATTTATATCACCTGAAATGAAGAGTGGCTATCCTGTAAATCATTCATTGATACTGTGGGATTGTTGCTGCATAATTGATGCATATAAAAGTTAAGAAGTATTGGAGACATACCCATCAACAGGGCCAAATCCTTTTTGTTCATACTAGCAAAAGCCTTATCACTGGGAGCAAACAGAGTGAAGTCTCCCTCCTGCTTCAGCAGGTCAGTCAAGCCAGCAACCTCCATCAGAGACAGAAAGATCCTGCAGTGCATTAGAAAAAAAACTCAATATCTGGCTCTCATAGAAACCACTAAGGACAAATTGCAACAACAGCACTTCCACAATCATGTGAATTCACTTGAAAGATAGAAAGATGTGGTTTGCAAATTATACGCTGCATATAAATGCCAAAGCAAAATCTCACTATCATTGCAGTGCACTTACTTGTACCCTCCATTTTCTGTCAGAATCTCATACATGGTTTTTTCTGCTGGTTTCAATAGAGACCTCATAAGATGAAGGGCCCCGTTGCTTCCTTCCTTACTGCCTCTGATCAGACAGGAATTCTCAATACACACAGCCTGCAGAAAGAATTCAAAATCAGAGCCCACGACAGAAGTATTGAATATCAATGATAGTGACTGATAACGAGAGTGAGTTTATGCATTTAGTGCATGTTTAGAGGCCCATTATTGGGTGGAAAAACTTTCAAGTGGACGCACTGTGCGATAAATGAAGACCCTCAGAAATCTTCCTCCTATTGTCTCCAACTTCTGGCCATTATACAACTCTTCCAGGATATATCTGTTTTTCAGGATGTGGCTTTCAAGGATAAACCTGAGCAATCTCTGATCCATGGTCAAGACTTCATCTACAAAAAAAATAATGGTTTTTCACATTCCTCTCAAAATTACCACAAAGGACATCAATCTATTTGTCTTAGCAACAGAAATAGCAAATTGATGACTATGATGATGGTGATGATGGTGGTGAAGATAATGATGATTATTAATATTAAAAGTAGAAGATTTAATTGATACTACTGAGTATCATTTACTCACCAGTGAAGACAGTATTTTGCGGAGCTAGCAAAGTGTACTCAGCCTCTGGTCTCATGGCAGACTTAAGTCCCAACAGGGCCACCATGTCACCAAAGTTTGACTGGGAACCCCCTAACAGCTCCATCACCTGCTTAGCTTAAAAGTTCCAGAAAATTTAAAACCATTAAAATTCGAATGGCAGAAAAAAAGAACACCTTGGAGATTACAAAAAAGGAGAGAAAAACAGGTGCAAAGGGGAATCTGGGGTCTATGTGGTCTAACCTGAGTCTGGCATGAGCACTTGGTCAATAAGGTGAATAACCCCATTGGTGGTGACAATGTCCTTCTTCTTCACCATCTTGATTCCATTAACTGTTAAACTTTCACCATCACAGCCAATCTCAATGTTGTTGCCCTCCAGAGTCTCATAAGAACTCCCGGCCATGATGGCCTCAGCGCACTGGACTGAGTCCAGGAGGTGGAAATTGAGAAGTGCTGAAAGATGAAGAAAATTTTCAAATAATTATAGTTTTGATTAATAGGTAGATATTTTACAGCTATTGTTCAGTATCAGCTATTTCTTGCATGAGAGTTTTTTTCATCATCAGCAAAATTGTGAAGTGTTTGCACATTAAAGTACTTGAAGACCCATTTGATCCTTTAGATCCTTGAATGAGAGGATTTCTTCAGAGTTTTGTTTAATTTTGAATGAATTGGGCTGACCTCATAGCACTGGGCATGTTATATGCTGATAACAACTTCAGTGTTTTTCTAGATTTAACCAGCTGGCTCAGTGAAGCAGATGTTTCCTTCCTCTCAGCAAAAGTCAACGTTACTTATGTTATTATTCTTTTACACACCGTTGTTATATGCCGCTTGCCAAAAGCATTTATGGGCCAATCATTTGTGGCTTCATCTGTTTCAGATTGGAAGATACTGACAAACACTTAATGGCTGTCTTGGTCAAAGCATTACTTTCTCTCTACTTTCATCATGAAATATAAATATGGTCCTTGTTTCCCACCATTAATTAAAACCCCCAGTTTCCAATGCAGTCTTTTCAATAACCTTAAGCAATCTTTCAGGCACTAAGCAACAATAATAGACCTCTAAGAATTATATTCTTTACCTTTAAGGACCTCCTTGTCACTGTAAAGTCTCTCCATCACTTCACTTCCCAGTCTCTCAAAAGCTTCGTTGGTGGGGGCAAAAAGAGTGTACTGTCCCGGCTGACCCAGCTTCTCCAACAGACCGGCACTTTGTGCCACATCCTAGAGTTAATCAGCAGAATTTGTTGAAAATACTTTATCTTTCTTTCTATCTATCTATCTATCTATCTATCTATCTATCTATCTATCTATCTATCTATCTATCTATCTATCTATCTATCTATCTATCTATCTATCTATCTATCTATCTATCTATCTATCTATCTATCTATCTATCTATCTATCTATCTATGTATCTATCTATCTATCTATCTATCTATCTATCTATCTATCTATCTATCTATCTATCTATCTATCTATCTATCTATCTATCTATCTATCTATCTATCTATCTATCTATCTATCTATCTATCTATCTTCTATTCAGCCCTGCATGATTAACTTTTACAGCAGAGTTTCAGAATCCTTGTACTTGGGATGATATTTGATCTTTCCCTGGGAATGAATACCTACACTCAGAGTTGTCAGATCATCATCTGCTTCAAGAACATCCTTGATTGAAGTTCCAACAGAGCTGATAACACGGTCGATGACATGCACAACTCCATTGGTGGCGACTTGATTGCCATGGATAATCCTGGCGCAGTTCACAGTAACCACCTGCATATTTAATAAGTGTAAATATGATGCCATCAAAAATATTTTTATTTAAACAACAAAGTTATAGCCGTGGTCTGAGTTCTAAAAGATAATACTTGCCCCAGTTGAATAGTGGTTAATTAGGAGGCCGAGGTCATTGTCCATAGAGGGGAATGTCTTTCCATTCTTTAAATCTTTAGTTAAAAGGCGTTTGTTGACCATGTGATAATGCAGAGCATTGTACAATTCCTTGTTCACATTGCTAGTGAGTGTTCTCTTCATTGGCTGTTAGGGGAGAAGTATAGGATATAAAACTTAACAAACTGAACAGATCCATCAATATTTCTTTTGTTCTTGACTCACTTCATCCAAAAGCTCCCAGGCGTCGTTACTGGGGGCAAACAGGGTGAAGGATCCAGACCCCTCAATCTCAGGCCTCAGTTCAGAAAGGTCAGCATAATTTTGGGTTGAAGTGGCCTTAACCAAACCCAAGGTTCCATACACAGTGTCAATGGGGGCCACTAAAAGACATTACAGTAAGTATTATCAGCTGTCAGCTGGTTATTCTTAAGTATGAATGTTGGAAATGTTGGAAATAGTTATGGCAGTAAAGAGAAACTCTAAATGTATTGATAGTATGCTACATCATCCAGTTCTAGTGTGTTTGTTCTGAAGAGGCTATACATTTGTGTGGCCTCATGTAACCTTTATACATAGACTAAATTTATCCAAACAATCTGTACCTGCAGGGCAACCACGCATGCCTTCCATCTTCATGTAACCTGGGCAGCATTCATAAAGCACCATCCTGAAAAACATACATCAGCAGTGTACTACATACATCAGCCATTTAAAAGTTATTGGAAATAGAATTTGAATTTTTTTGGCTGAATCATCTATTTTTGGTCTTGCCTGTATTGTGGCTTCTGATGTGTCATTATATCAGAATTGCCCTCACAGATCATTTTGATCCAACAGCATACACTAAGATAAACATAACGGTGTGTTTGGATTAACCTAATGCTACAGCAGCAGTTTAGACTTTTCTTGACATTTTGTAGAGAAAGATTTTGACCCCGAAAACCTTCAGTGTGATTAGAACCCAAGTTAAAGAAATGTTTTCTGGCTGAAGGTAAATTTAAAGTGTTTGGGGTTTCCTTTATGAACACTCTTGAGCTAATCTGAGTGACAGCATTATCCATCACTCACCAGTTTCAGAGTCACACAGATCATTATGATATCTATTTGGATAAATTAGTGGTAAATTATCAAATTTTATAGACGATGCAGCTGGGCACTAATGTAAGAGGCAGTGATTTTTCTCCATTTTTCCCAAATAGTACAGGATACCATTGTCTTAGGAGCACAGTAAAATGGCCCCACATGTATTGTATCCCTTGCATCAGCAAGTTCAAACATGTTGCAATTGTTGCTTTATTGCAGTTTCTGGAAGACCAGACATTTAAATATGTCCATTTTTACCACCACATGACATACAGGCCTCAACAATAAACACTTCCTAAAGACATGAACAGCTGTATTTGTTGTATCAGGAATAAAAAATGAAAAAATATGAAATATGCCCAGAGCTTGCTGAGGAGTCTGTAAAACAAATAGGGAAGCTGCTTCCCCTCCCCCATTTTCAACTCACCATTACAAAAAATATCCTGACTAAAGGAATCATGAGGTTTTCTCTTTCATTAACAAATTCTGTACAAAAATGTTCTTAGCTAGCAATCATAGGAAAATAATGAGTCAACACTGAGAATTTGGGTTAAAAGAAAATAATCCTTGTGGAGACGTTTTCCACTTATTGCAGGGTTACTCATCGTTGTTGACCGCTATTGATGTCCCAGACAGAAAACAGACTGAGGCTGAATGGAGTTGAATGGAGTTTGAGGGAATGAGATGAGATCACAGTAACCCCATTGGGGCAGAGTCAGCAAACTCTCAGGATAGTTGCCCTACCACACAGAGGGTTTGTGTTTGGCTGGAAACTTTTGTCAGCATTTTTATTAAAGAGCTTTTCCCCTAAGATTTGTGATAAATTTTTCAGGCATACAATGATTTGTATGTGGTTTTTTTCCAATTGAACCCATCACTAGTCGGTAACAGAGAGAGTGTATGACATGTCATTGGAGATAGAGCTGCTCTCGAAGCATACAGGCTCTCACACCTCAATGGGTTAGATTACACTGATGAACAAATACCAAAAACTATTGCAAAATCTGAACTTTAAGTCATTAACACATCTTGTAAAGCAGTGTTAATGATGAGGTAGTGCTTCCCCATTGCGTCTGCCACATGGGGAGAGAGATTATGTTGAATTTTATGCACTAATTATCTTTGCTGAGAATTAAAGTTAAATAAGGTTCATATAAAATATTTCTGTAGTCCTTTTCAGTGTGAATCAGTGTGGAAGAGAGATGCTGATGTCAGAGACAGTTTGCATATGTGTATTGTTACATCCATCACAGGGTTACTATTGAATATTAAGCTAAGAAACTCTTATACATCTATTGAAATACCTGGGGAGTTTGTAAACAACATACTAGTAAAAATAATAGGAGAACTATAGGTTTGGTTGGGGGTGGTAGCATGGTCCGTGTCACAATAAGTATTGTGCAAATGATATTCTGCAGGTGGCAGAATAAATTGTACCAGATCTCATTTGTTTGATTTAAACTGTCTTACAAAATGTTGGCCCAGCAAGAGCGATCTTCAAAAACTTTTAATTGACTTAATTAACATTTAGCAACTCTACTCAAAAGTACTGCTTTCCGGAAATCTTGCACAAGGATATTGCAGGAAGTGCAAATCAGTTCATTGTATGACTTCACTTTGGCCAAGCTATGTTTTGACCGATCCAATTGTCAGAGTCCAATTGCAATGGATAAATTCTTTGGCTATTCTCAGAACTGTCATTGGCTCAGTTTATTGTGTTTTTTATAGTGATTAACCTGAGTCACCCTCTGAATGGGAAGTAAGTGATGTAGTGTTTAAAATAAGCATGGCTTTGAGTCGTGTTTAAACATGAAAGTCCTGAGAGGACTGGGACAGTGAAAAAACGCAAGTTGTCCAGAATGATTGAGTGAAACAATTTTCCACTGGAATCAGTGGTTCACCACTGTGGCTCCCAATGATGGCCATTCTCCTTAGGTTATGGAACCCCTAAATTTCTGGTAATAGGTCTGAATGTGTTATTATTTAATACAAAATATTTATAACTATGCATATAAATACTTTTTTTTCGCTCTAAGCAAATTTAGTTCAAAATGAGATAACAGGTTCATCTGTCTATGTAGTCACTTTGGGGGTTTTTTATTACACAGATGAAACAATAGAAGATGAAGCAGACACTAAACAGAATTGCTACAATTACTTATGTATGATGCTTCATTTTATTCGGTGTTTTGACTTTTTTTAAAAGGACAGAAGAACTTGCCTTGCTGGAAATAAAAAACAACACTTACGCTTTCTTTCCACAGATTGACCCCCGGTACCAGTTACGACAAGTGCTAAAGTACTTTTTCTTGGTCCCCATGACTTGTTGGAGTGCACAAACATTGGGTCTGATGAGAGATGAGAGACAAAGAGATGAAAGATTAATCACCTCATAAAACACATGAGTAAAACTCTATAAAATCTGAAACTATTCATATTAAAATCAATATTTACAACAACAGCTCTTGGCCACAAGCTTTGCTTCTGAAACAGTCAACATGTATAGTTGATCATAGATAATAATGCCTAAAAATATTAAGTTTGTTCAATTTAAGATTTGACAACTGTTTGTCAGTAGAAATTCTGATATATGCAACAAATGAACATGCGGTATTTCCTAATCAATTCCAAAAATATGGTGTTAGATAGTAGATTTTGTAGATACTAAAAAAATTTTTAAAAAAAGCAAAGAAAACATATGCAGACCTAATCAAGCATTTCTCCCTTTAGGTTAAAGACTTGCATGTAATATTGAATGACATGACCCTACAGGGCTGTCAAAAAACCCTGAAAGAAAATCAGAATGCAAAGTATTGATAGACTTACCCTTCTTTTCTTGCCCTGATACGGCTGTGGGCAACTATTTTGTCATAAGCTGAAGAATCAGCTTTGTCAAATGCTGAGAATGCAAAGAGAGCAAAGAAAACTATAAACAGGAGCTTCATGTTTGATACCTTAGCCAGCTGGTCCAAAAGCAGAGTAATGGGATAAGACTCAAAGTGGGTGTTTATATAGGCTACCACGAGCCTCTTCCTCCAGGCAAGGGGGATATTAACATTTCATGCATTCATGGGCCACCTCAAACCTCCCAACAATAATGCACAATAAACAATACATTATGATTTCAGGAATGATGAATTTTTATGAGTTGTATATAAGTTATAAGTAGCCATTCTAGCAACTACTACTAGACTTGCATTTTTTATATTAGTCATTTCTTTGGTCTAATGTTTTCAGATCTACATATTTGTGATAAAAGTAATACATACAAGTAATATTTTTCAGTTCTTTTAAGAATGTTCTATGAAATCATAATTAAATTCTAGTACAGATAAAAATCATACAATACTTAATTGATTGTCCTGAAAAAGAATAAAATTAGCTTGACCATGTTCTGTTCAATAATTAAAGATTTCAATAATCAATATTACTTTTAAACCTAATTGCAACTTGTCAGCGCAACACCAAAAAAATCGCTCAGTAGACTTATTTATTAGTTTCTGAAGCTGAGTGCAATTAAAGTCAAGATAGATCAGAGAACACACTAAGTAAAAAAATATTGAATCTCCACCCAGAACAATTGCAAGCAGAAGTTATTGAATGCATTTTTTAGGATGTAAAGTTTGCTCCATCTAGTGTTGGGAGTGAGAGAAAGCAATGTGTCTCATACATCACTGTTCCACATGGATAGTTTCACAAATTTTCAATTTGAGAGGGAATTGATCCTGACAACAATAATCGTTTGAATAATGAAAGGCTTCATAACATGTCAAGAAATAGATGGCTCAATCAGAACAATAATCCAGATCTTTATTTTATTACTATTTCAAATCCTACATTTTACAAATGTGTCCTTCCTACATCTGACTAGATATATTTGTCAAATACTCACAGCATATCGTTAGATATATTGTCATTGGGCTCTTAAAGAAAAGCAAAACAAAAGCAGAACTACAGGTTTTGAAACAGAAGAAGAACGAAAACACACCAGGCTTCATTTCATGTTCACATGTGTTCGGTTACAGGCTCACAGGGCAGGAAAAACAGAGGTCTGTACAGAAATCCTTTTGAATCACCTTTACAGCACAAGTAATGTCAGTGTCAATCAAAATGACATGTTAATATAATTGACAATATACATCATAAAGTTGTATGTACAACATCATATATTGCTCAATCATACAGGTATTAGCTGTTCCCTACACAGACATTCAAATTGTGAGCAGGAAAGCAAAGGTAAAATGAAACTGTTTAAGTGGATTGCTAAGAAGGAAAAAATGGCCAGATCCAATTCTACAGCAGAGATGAAGGACTGAAAAACACTGGGCTTGCTTGTTTACTATATTTCCTTTGAACCATTAAGCAGTAGGAAAGTTAGAATAGCCTACCATTAACCATTCATCAAGACACATGTTCAATAAAAGAGTGACACATTAAGTCAGTGAGGCCTAAATGAATTTGATCATTCATGGCCTTTGGGGAAAAAATAACTCATAAAATCCCATCCAAAGCTTTTATCTTTCCTTGAGTCCCAAAGTCTGGAATGTTTACAATCCAACCATTCTGATGAATAGCCAATTTTAATAATAAAATCTCTTTCCTGATCTGATAATGGTGCTCACTAAAGTCTTTTTCACACACGCACGCACGCACGCACGCACACACACACACACACACACACACACACACACACACACACACACACTGACCCGTGGATGCAAGCATCACAAAGAGCTGATAAATTAGGTTTTTGTCTCATGTGTGGTTTCTTTTCTTAGTATCTCGCTATAAACTTGTTTTAAGTCGAAAATAAAGGGAAAGAGGCACAACAGAAATGTGAACTGAGTGAGTGCTCTACCATTATTACACAGACCAAAGGAGTTTATGGACTTCAAAAGACTTCAAAAGACTTCATCTGAGGTCTCATGCTGCTTGTGTCTTCAGCCTATGAAGGTGTTTACATACTTGCCAACTAAACACTCTCAGTGTAACACCAATATAACTCATACCAGTAAAACAATTAATACTACACCACATAATTACTTCAGTCATTGCTAAAGGTTGCAAGTCAAATCCTCAATGATGCCAGAACAGTGTGACATTTAGGTGTTTCCATTTAAAACGTATGCACCATTACAAGCTCTATCTCTGTGAGGTTCTTATGCAACGGAGATGATGTTTCCAATAATGAAAAAGGAATAACGAACTGTTTTATTGTGCAATCCAGTGTTATAGACCACAAATCCTTGAACATCAACTGCACGTCACTTTATTGTTGCTTATTGTTATGAAGAAAGAAGGTCTGACAATAAAATTAATTTTTCTTCTAACCACAGAATAACCAATTAGAAAGAGCTATAAATAATGGAACATGATCAGTATAATGTTCAATTACAAAACTTCTACATTTAATCGTGCAACTTAATTTTGAAATTACCCTTTCTTGGCCCCATTTCGTTTTCCTTCTCCTCTCGTTGGCCCCTCAGGTACTTGACCTTCCATGCCCACCTGCTTAACTGTCCTCATTTTCCTGTACCTGCCTAGAAGCTATTTCTATCTATCTAATCAATTAGTTTCTGATGTCATTGTGCTGCCTCCTGTGCCTTCATTTGAGTCCTGTTCCCATTCATGGTGTCCTGTATAACTATCCATGCCATAAAATCTGACTACATTCATGGTGGGTTAGCAGAAAAAATATACTGTACATTAGAGTATAATGGCCCTATCCAGACTCATATTACTGTACTAATGGATAATTATGAGTGATGCATTAACACACAAGTGGGATTTTATAGTTGTACGTTGCCAGTGTAGAGCTACATTTAATATAATTATATGGTTCTGGGCAGTTAGATTTAGAATAATGCATCATATTTCAAAAACTGTTGTCAATGTATTGTAGGTTAAAAAGTACAAATTGGCACGAAATAGACATATTCATGATCATTATGCCACATTGTGACTCACTGTCTCGTGCATCTTAAATCCATTGACCTACTGTTTTAACATTCTGTCATTCTTACCTGATGGTGGGAGGAAATTTAAATTATGTTGTGAGGTACAGAAAATATGGTTAATGGTCTGTGGAAGGTTGTGTGAAATACTCCAGCTAGCTGGAATAGATAAAAAAATTATTTTATCAATAATAATGACAGAGACAACTGAGCTATGTGGTAAAATGAACACTGCACTAAATTTATTTTTATTATGAAAATAAGAAAACAGCACATCCTTGATTGAAGCATCTCATTACTTTACACACAGTACCAAAGAAAAAGCCGTCGGTAGAGGAAGTCCACGTAACTACTGCATATAGTCCACTACCATAAATTAGCAGACTCATCCCGTACAGTGAGGTCTTTCCTCTGGTAAACAAGGTGAGAGATAAAAATTTAACAGGAAGCTAAATCAAAATTTTCATTTCTTGTAGTTTTTTTTTTATTGTTGTGCTGAATGCTCTTTCTTGATATTACATCAGATTCCATGGACTCAACTTTTCCCCACTGAATGGTATGTAAGGTGTGTGTTCAAAAAAATTGGAAACACGTCTTTTGAATGAGAATTTTTTTTTTTCTGACAAATTTCAAGTTGATTTGCACTAAATACCTTTTCCAACAGGGGAGTTAGGGGGTTTTTTTTTCACCACAGGCAAATATACATATATATAGAGGAAGAAAAGAGGGGGCGACCCAGATCTCTGGATTAGCGTGGTACTACATCAACTCGAACATTTGTTCAAACTCAATGCATAATCTATTCAAATATTACATAGAGAAAAAGAAAATCTTTATCTGCTGTTTGTTTTCTGGAGCTTTATTTGCATACATGCATTTTTTGTAAAAATGGTGAGCTACCATACCATGCAAACAGCAAATGAGAAATAGTATTTTATTTATTGTATATCTAGACATGAGATAGATAATATACAGTATATCAGTAAAGGGTAAGTTCAAGGTGAATTTGGATATAAGGCAGCAGGGCTCTGTGGCTCTTAGGAATTAAATACTCATGGTATAATATGAAAGACAAACTACCTACACATCTCATCACTCACCAAGGTCAGGCCTTACCAAGCATTGTTTTGTCCTTCATTACCAAAAAGAGAGCAAAGAAATATGTAATATCATCATACAATGTAATTATTATGCCATTATATAAATTGTAGGACATTCATTTAAACAGAAAATGACTTAAGTATTGTTGATAATGAGAAAAGTAATTAAACTCAATTAACTTTTCTAAAAAGGGCAGGTTGATGAAAGAACATTAAGTTCCACAATGTATAAAAACTGATTTTTTTAATTTGCAGACACACATTCATGTCTATATTGTTTTGGTTGGGGGTTTCACATGCTTGGCATGTTCCCTATGGTATTGATCGATTTCCTGAAGGTCGTCCTCTTGTTTCTGTAAAACTTTAACGATCACTTTCTCAGTTTGAAGTTTTTCTTGGTTTTGTCCACCAGATCCGACCTTATCTTTCTCTGAGAGTGAATACATTTCTTCACATTTATGCGAAGGGAGTCTGCTCCCTCTCTGGGGGGGCTCAGCATTTGCAAAATCATTGGATAGCGTGTTGTGAAGCTGTCCTTCACTGGACAGAACAACAGAACAGCTGGCTCGCCTGTCAGAGAAAAAAGAACTGGTATTGTTTTTTGCCTTGGTCTGGAAGGAGGTGTCTAAATTAAATATGTTCAGCATCTCTTGAGGTTCATCAGTTAGAAATTTTGGAGAATATTTGAATGAATTTCCAGGGTAAGCCAAGGTGCAACTTGCAACTCTGCCTTTCGAGTTTTGAGTTTTACCCTTCATCATTCCCAGGACTTCATAGCGAAAGCTGGAGATATCCTGCTTAAGTTCCTGTTCATAATTGAAAAGTAAAGATTAAAAACACTTACAATGAAAAACAAAAATGTAAGTGAAATTATAATACTGAATAAAAGTAATTACTTTGAAATTTTCCTCTGTCAAGCCTTCCTCTGTCTTGGCGTCTCTGATCATTGCCGCCACATACCGCTTGACAAGGTTCCTCAAAACCTCCTGAAACAGATACACCCTTTTCAAAGACAAAACTAGATAACACTTCAGAATGAACAAATAACTAAGACACAAATTTGAAACATTACAATATAGTGTGAAAATATATTTCTACCTGATACTCATGGTTTGATCTTACATTTTCAGCTGCTCGTATCTATAATATAAAAAAAGCAAAGCAACAAATGATTTCCTTTCCTTTCTCAAAAAGATGTTTTATAATCAACATATCAGACAAGAAAACATGGAATGTATTAAAAATATTTACATCGAATGCTGCAACCAAAATCAGAACAAATGTTTTACAAGTCCTTACCCCCAAACTTTCAAAAGTTTCCAGTTTTTTTGTGCATGATCTCTTAAAGAAATGCATCTTTATCCATCCAATTAAATAATAAACTGACTTTGGGCTGGGTATAATATTGAATGGAGACGGCAAAGTCCCTCCTTCCTCAAAATAGCTCATCCATAATTTTGTTCTTGCAAATTTCCACTCTATATCAGCATGGTCCTGAAATGCAAAACAACCAACAATTATTCAAATCCTTATAGAGAGTGCTGCAAGATAAATTTGTGTGGTACTAGAACCATAAAATAGGTAACCACTGTGAGCACCACTCACAGCAATGTGCTGGTAGGAGTTGTTCATCATTGCAATTAGCATGTTCAGAAGCACTACCAGAGAGATGATGTTGTATGTACCAAACATGGTGCTGCCCACAAACTCAGTGAATTCATGGTCTGGCTCCACGTTGGTTACATAGAGAGAAATTAGGCCAAATATAGACCAAAATAATGACTGCAGTGTCTCAAACAGCCTGAAAAGCAAAAAATATAAATAAAACAATACACTGGTTAAAAACAAACCTATTAATTATGGTAATTGCAAGTTTGTCGGGAACAATTTATTTAAGAACTATAACTTGCGTTGAGAAGGCGTTGTTTTGTTTATTACAGCGAATCCCCTTGCAATTATTGATTTCTTCCGTTTCATAATAAAAGTACAGCTGGTTGAGGCCATTGGCAAAGGCTATTAACACTAGACAGTAGATGAAGAGAAACTTAAGGATGTCGAGGAGCATACGGCCCAGTGAAATCTGTAGGGGACCCAGATGAGAGTTGGCAGTGAAAAGGCAGATGAGACGCAAGGAGCTGAAGATGTTGGCTATTGCAAACAGGGCCTCTGCCACCAATGTTGGGTGCCACATTTCCCAGCTTCCTCTGGGTTTTTGGCCGCTGTACTGTAAAAAATAAAAAATAAAATTGATAATAATACAGAGAGCATTACAATGCAGTACAGGAGTCACTACGGTAACAATACAGTAATTTTTTCCCCTTGAACCTTTTTTTTAATGTAAGAGAAACTGCTACAACATTGGATGTATTGTGTTGATAAGAACATAGTTGATTGAATCTGTGGCTGTCCAGTGCATTGTTTTACAAGATATACAATACCTTTGTATAGGCAACAATCTTCAGCGAAATGGTTGCAAGATACAAGGAATTCATTATGAAGTCCATTAGGTTCCACCAGTCATCCAAGTAATCTTGGAAACCGCTTGCCCACATCTGTTTGATCTCAGTCCATATAAAGCCTTGGAGAGATGAACAAATAACAGAAATCATTTATCACTGTTACATCCTCACTTATGCTCCTTGGGGAATAGCAGGCAGCCTGTTAGTGTACATAAAACCATGACCTCAGTCATCACTTTAGTTTTGACTTCCCTCTAATGAGTGTGACCACACTGAACAACAGAATATGACAGCATAATGTGTTATATCAATGTGTGTATATGTGTATGTTCGTTGTTACCAAGCACCCAGGGCAGGATCATCCATTCCACAGTGGTGGGTGGTGGGCCCTGAAAGTTGGGCTGTGGAGAAACTACATGCTGTGAGGCCAAGAAGAGTAGAAAGAGGAAGGTCAGGTAGGAAGAAGTGTGACAGATGAACTTGATGAAAGGTTTACGGATGAACAAGCCATAGCGGCTCTTTGGAGAGATCACGTAGAAGATGGATAACAGTGGGAAGAGGAGGCCGATGAAGATGCACGTGAGGAATTTTACAGCCCAATGATGCCTCCTCCAACCGGGGAACTCATCATACCACCGGGAGGCCAGCAGCTGCTGACAGTTTGGCTGAGCAACAAACTGAAAGAAAGAGAGCGTTGTAATCTAATCTTAAATTCTGTTTATCTTGAAATCCAGACAGAAAACAGTCACCAAATAAGATTTGGAAATAAGATTTTTCCCACCTCTACAACCACAATGTTTATTTATTATTTATTATTGTTCTGTGACATGTAGTTTAGTTAGGCTCTAATCCAATTAATGTTTGTGAAAATATATGAAACTGTTAATTTTCACACCCTGAGCCCCATGCCAGTTTAAATTGCTACTAAACCAGTTATTAAAATTTAAAAAAAATTTTTAAACATAAATGCAATGTTTACTCGTTACAGGCCAACCAGAGGAACATGAAAAACCTCCTTTTTATTCCTACGTGACACCTGAGTAGCTGTAAGTGAGGATGTTTAATAAGCATATGAACAAGTATTCTCAGCTGATGAAACAGCAATCCATCCCAATTTTACCTGGGAATCTGGACAAAACACTCTTCTTCACACATAACATTATTTTCCCTGCAATCTCACACTCCCCCAGGTATGATTAGAAAAACTGCTAAACCCCCTGCTGCTTAACCACGGCTGGGACTGGAAAATTATTCATCATTATTAATACCGCTGAACAGAAAATAATTTATCTAACATCACAGAATTTGTAAAACCCTGAGACACAAAAACAATAATAGTAACATTACTGACAATAACCATTTTTATCTTACAATCATGCAAAACATGCATAGGGCAAATATTTAAGAAGTGGTCTCTATGTGGTTTCATATGTGCTGCTCATACACAGCATTTATGGCCTGTGAGATTTGATCTTAGCATTTGTTGGACATCTGGTGAATCTGATGGAAGTTAATTTCAATTTAACCAAATTAGAACTAAATGGACTCCATTATGGTGCTATGGAGCATTAAATTCAGTGTGATGAGGTAATATATCATTGCTGAATCTGACCTTTTAAATCCTTCCTGTTTGTCGTTCTGAGATGTTAACGGGGTCATAACATGACTGGGGGCAAAAAATGGCATCTGGATGATCCAGACCTTTCTGGAAGGTGAAAATCCCCCAATCTACATGTCACACTCTTCTCTTCAAAAACACATTTTAATTTGTGTCCTCAGGCACACTCATATTGATTTTTTATTGTGTGCTGCCAATCAGTGAGCTAATTAAGAACATCAAATCATTTCATGTGACCAAGACCTTTATCATTTGTTTAGAAGATAATTCACACCTATCCTGAAATGTTAACAGATACGTTCAGATCAGTTCATGTTTTACTAAACAAATAATGTTAGTAGAGTCATTGCTTGTAGTTGTATGATTTTTTTTTTTAAATACATTTAAAAAGTATCCCTGAATCCAAAAGGCCACTGACAAACGGGAAACCATCTATACCGTAGACATTAAACAAAGATGTTGCCGCTTATGTGGATATCCAGAGCTGTTGGTTTAAATAGTCCATTCAGCTTGTGGAATAATTTGGTGCACTAAAACTGGTAAACCAGTAGAGCTGCACCGCTCAACTAAAGTTCTTTTTTTGTTTTCAACACAAATAGATGATTTCCAATGGGATTCTAAGTACCTTATACACAATGTAGGATAATGGAGTCAGCCTTTCACTGGCCAACTCAGCTGTACTGTTACAGAAAAGCAGTACAAGCAATGAAACACCCACATTAATTTTATTTCTTGATGTTGACTTATGGGGTGTCAGTTTGAGGGCATCTGGTGCACCAAACCTCGTAGTGGCCCATCCTCTAATTTCATCCAAGTAGTGGTCACCTCCCTCAGTGCCAGTCCTTCATATTAAATCTTTGCTTGTCTCTCAGATATTTTACTGGCGTGCTAAATGACCTACACACGCTGGTCTCTCTAAGAAGTCAAATCACAAGTATTTTGAGATAAATCCAATTTACATCTGAAATATGCCCTAACAAAACTTTGGTGAGAAAATTGCTTTTACTGTTCACATTTAATTCTGTCTTTCAATGGGTTTAACAATAGAAATGTTGGTACAGTTGATCAAACAGAATTTTGCAGAGCTACACAAGGCATGCCTGAGAATATAAACGGTTCAGAAATTACCAGAGTTCTCCTTCCAAAACTTTATATTTGTCACATCAAATTCATATATCAAGATTCAATACAGATAAGACACCAGTGATTGATATATATTCTTTTGTTATTTATAACATTTAGATTTTTTTTATTCATTATGCAACCTCTCTCTTAACTTATATTGCTTTTGTGCCAGCAATCTGTTGCTTTCAGGTTGTAAAAGCGTTTTCCATGGAGACTAATTGTACCACATAGACTTTGCAATGTTCACACTGATTTTTCCTTTTCACATTGAGTGAGATTTTTCCACTCAATGCGAGAATGAAAATCAAGATTTTTCCTGTGTTCAACAAATATCAGTGCAACGAATTTCAATAAATTATACATAAATGTTAATTAAGTTGCTGTACTTGTGATGTGTAAATTTTAAAGTACAATATTTCAGCACGAATGGCAGGTGGTATTTATCCAGTGGATAAGTACTCTAAAAGAAGATGATAAAAGACAGGAAAAGGTTCACTCTCTAATTAAAATATTATGAGTATGTATTTCAGGGAAATGGCCATCATTTATTCCGTCATTATCCCCAATTATCCAACTGTCACGGGACTGTCTGAAAGAGCTATTTAATGCATTGCTAAAAGCCAGTCTGACAATTACGTGTTGTTCTTAGTCCCCAAGGACATCTCCACCCATCTCAAGCCATTTACAGCCCATCTTGGCAATGTTCTTGTAATTTAGTCCGTGTTGTCCAATCAATTTAATTTTTATCCCTCACTGGACTTTACTTTTATGCAATGTAAAACCAAATCCTTCTTCCTTTTACTTTTGCAACCATCTTTCTTTTCTATCCAGACAAGTGCAGCCCTGAGGGATCACAGCATTCATCTGACAAAAAGGTTATGAAAATCATTAAAGAGATTACCTCTTTCTGGCAGTATTTGATAGCCAGCTTCAGTCGAGCTAGATCGCTAGTATTCTCATCCAGTAGAAGGTTGACGTCATCACGATAGTTGAGGACTATTTCTAATTCCTTTGAGCTTCTGGTCTGGTCCAAGAGGTCCTTTGCAAACTGTTTACACATTTGGGACAGCTCCTCATACTCTGACTTGAACTCGTTCTCCACTCTGCTCAGGTCCTTCAGCTCCCAGCTCAGATGAAAAGCTGTGAGGAAGGGATCCTCACTGGAGAGAGCAATCAGGGATGGGCTGGAAAGGGCCTTGTAGATGTTCAGTCGAGAGCGTGAATGACGAAGACCATCCACATCTAAACTGGACACGCATTCCACACAATTGCAGAGCACAGCATGTGGCTGTGGTATGGAGACACCTCGTTGCAGAAGCAGTTTGATAATCTCGTAGTTGTTGGTATGGGCTGCAAGGATGATTGGAGTGATGTCTGGCGTGAAGTCTGAAAACTGTTTGTCCAGCAGAATTGGTGGGACCTTTTCAAGAATCCAAGAGAGGGAAAAGACACGAAAAACGGCAACAATATTACTTTATCAGATAGTTTCCAACATAGGACTGCTTTCTAAATTCCTCCAGAACAGAAAAAACTACTTTGAAACAATCTCATTCCATTGGTCTTGAGTTTTTACCCATAAGATATGAGAGTGAACACAGCAAATGGCTTGAGGTTTAGCTCACCCCAAAATACCTTCCTGGATGGAAGCAAGTACAGCATTTGTTTTCTTCTCTTCATAAACACCACATTCATTATATAAAGACAGAAACATCAGCTCATACTACATAACTGTCAAGAATATATCTGAAAGTAACCGGAAGCTTAAAACTATTTCATCTGCAGAAGACAGACAAACATTTTATTGAAAAAGTATTTGTCTGCAGCTAAAAAATCCACAGTGGTACATCAAAGAGTATCAGTGATGCAGCTTTTCAGAAGAAAATAAATGATAGATTCCTTTAATAAACAACCATGGTAAAAAATGAAGCGACAGGGGACAACACCGCTGTGATGTTTTGATCCTATGTGAAAGACTTCTAGACTGTTTAATTATTAGAACAATCATGGAAATAATCTCATATTAACTGTTACACAGAGCATGAGGTTAAACAAAATGTTTATCTTTTTACACATTTGTCTACATTTGTCATAAAGGAAGATTAAAGACATCACAAGCTTGTGGTAAGGTCATAGGTGTGTTTCACACAGACGACGTCATTAGAACGTACCTTTAATACGCAGCCAAATATCATTACCACAATGCTATTTGTTCTGTTCTAGCCACGATTTATACCCTTAAATCTGGAAATGGATATTAATAGTCTTGTTTTCAAAATCAGTTTGTCTTTAGCATTACTGTACTCCCAAACTTAGATAGATAATGCATGACCTTTCAGATAGCAAATTATACTCTACTTCTATTTTACATTATTTGTGTTCCTGTCTCACTTTTTGTATTCGTCTATTGTTTTATTGTAAAAGTATTTCACACTTTTATCTTACAATTTCTTTCTTGGCTCTTCCCTTCAACTGTACTATGTGTGAGCGTGAATTTCCATCAAGGGGATCAAAAAAGATATATTGTCTTATCATCTTTCTTATCATGTCATCTCATCTTATGGGAATATATCATACAAATAAGGGTATACTGAGAATGATTTCACGGGCAGGTTGGCGTTCACTAAAAGAAGTTTAGGGATGCCAAATTGAGCTCAAAGATATGAAAGAAATATAAAAATGAAATGAGAGTCTGGCTATAAAAACTGAATACTATGATGGATCTACAGGTGACCTACCTGTTTCTCCCCACGTGGCTTCTTGTGGTTCAGCAGCAGCTCCACAGCCCCTACCACTTCTTTGCGGATGGCGTGCAGCAGAGCGTCACCCACATGCACATCATAGCTCAGCAGCAGGTCTATGATTTCCAGGTTCTCATTTTCAATGGCAATAAGAAGGGCTGTGCGTCCCAGGGGGTCGATGCAGTCGATGTTGATCCTGAAGTAGATCTCAGCGTCCTCCAGGGCTTCTTTCACGCTGGCATAGTCCCCCTTCTCCACGGCCCCCAGGTAGGCCCGCTCCATGGCGGAGAGCTCCGATTCGGCCCGCACAATCCGCAACGGGATGCGGTCTCTGTACGTGGAGTTGTCAGCTTTCCCGTAGTACAGCTGTGACATTGCTGCAGAAGCATCACAGTCTCTGAGAAACAATAAGTGGGAGAAATATGAGCTCTACTTTCAATCTTTGTTAATGCATCAGACAGAATTCAGTTTTTACAACCATAAAAACTGAATTTTTAAACGTCAGGAATATCCATTTGGAACACGCGGTATAACAATTTCAAAATTCAACATTGCAATTATGCTTAAAGATAGTGAAAGTACTTGTTTGTCTTGGGAATATCCAGAATATATTTCTTTATTTAAACATAAAGATAAATCTGAAACAGTTAGTCTGCGACACTAAAATACCACATTTCATTTCCATTAGAGAGATGCATACAAGTAAATGCATACAAGAGTTCACTTTTACGCCTGATAATATAAAAGAAAAACTGCATCCGAAAAAGAGAAAGACACTGAAACTTTACCTTATTTCGACTTGTGCTGACTCGACTGCAAACAAGACTCTGACTGTCCGGAAGGAAACTTGCGTTTCTTATTACCAAAGTGTCCGTGTCATCCTCTGCCCACCCCTTCAGCTCCCGCGTACGATGCTGTGACTGACCCGCACATGTGTGCGTAAATTTAACGTTTCAAAAATTGCGCTATCAATACTCGCTTTCTCAAATCTTTACCAATAATATACACAACATTAATTTTGAGTGAGTTTAAAAAACAAACAAACTGAACCTACTGGTTCAGTTGAGAATTTTTTTTTTTTTACACAGAGAGGTAAATACAGTACTTATACTGTATGTCCAACATCCATGGACGTCATATTCAATAAAATGTAGTGTACATACATTTCTCTCTTCCAATGGCTCTGTAGCTTTGCATAGAGGAATGAGATTAAGGTTAGAATATGTTTTGTAAATTATGATTTGTTCGAGCACATTGATTGAGTCAAAACAAGATCAGGAGATAACTATTTAACATGTTTTTATTTTCATTTAATTGGATCCTACATTATACTCTTTTTAATAAATTTTACACAACTGCCAGATATCCAACTCCAGTATATTTGAAATGTATTGCCCCCAAAAGATAAATGGTCCATAATGTCAGTCAGTAAAATGTATTTATTATGAAAACAAATTTTTTCAGGTCTCTACATATACATAGTGGTCGTTCCTAAGCCTACCAACTCCTAGAATCAGAAAAGCAAACACTTCCTGTATCAACTGCAAAACAGAAATTTGTGCAGGAGTCCAAAACATCGATTCGTTTCAGATCAGCGCCCGCTGTGACTCTAAATATCAACATCTCCAGGAGTAAATATCTAAAACACAGCTCCTGATGTGTAACGCTACTGTGATCATGTTGCAAGAGCAACGGGGATTTATAGCAATGTAAGGGCAACCATAAACAACATCCAGCAATTTTTTTGATCATACTTTATGGCAATCGCCTGCTGATCATCTGTCTCACCTTTGCTGAAGAACTAGACAGATGCCATTGTAAGATAAATTACGTTTGTATGATCCTAAAACTGTCCTGCTTCAGCTACAGTACGGTACTTACCAGAATTAACTGCCTGTACCCTCGCAAGCAGCCTGAATTTAGCTCCGTCTGTCTGGTGATGAATTCTTCTTTCTTCATTGTTAAGTATAAAAGAACATAAATCTGGAAAAGTGACTCTTTAAATGAAGCATGTGCAACTGTTCCTCTATCTGGAAGTCTATTTCTTTGCAAAATTAGTTCATAGTTTATTTTTTGTACCATTCTGTCATTCTCATTCTTGAACGTGTGCTCAATCTTTTCCTGCTGTCATTGTTTGAGGCTGTCATTTTGGATGCCAATTCTCATCAGCTGTCACAACTGTCCAACAGCACAAGACACACAATCAAGCCTAATATCTTCACCCCATCTTTCAAGGTACTATTTCATCTGTACAGTTAGTTGATTCACACTCCTTTACGTGTATCTTACCTCAATCCCATCGACCATTCCTTGTAGAGTCATCAATTCATTTCTAACTGTCTCAGCAGTCTCATAAGCTACCACCACCAGTGTCTGCATGTTTCCTGACTAATGTTTGTTGAATAAATCATGTGTTAAGGTTAGGCGACGCAGTGGTGTTGTAGGAGCCATTAATCAAGTTTGTGTTTTTTCATTTGCTGAATTTACAGTACACTACATGAAGTTTGTCACTGTGCATCAGTTTATTTAACATGCTGAGTAAATCCATACAAGCACAGGCATAACAGATCATCCAATCGTACACAGTTTACGTTGAAGTCTCACGGTTTTTACACTTTGGCATGTTTGCATGTTGGATTGACTCAGGGCAACTACCTTCTCGCATCACAAGATTGAAGTACAGTATAAAAGTTACTTTATTTTTAAGCTGAAGTTTATGTTAAATGGGAACCTCAACTAACAGTGATGACTGCTTGGACCTTATTTGTTACAGAGCATCAAAAACAAGGCCTGTTCCCACACCCTGCTGAGTGGCTAACCTAGTTGTTTGGTCAGGATAGTTGCTACAGGTCTCATGTTCGGTCTGTATTGCTGCAGTCCCATTGCAGTGGTCCTGTGTATCATTTTAATTAACCTGAGGCCCATGTGTTGAGACAATCAATGAATTAAAGTACTTTAATGCAGCTCTGTTGTATAGGCCAGTGTGCTTAGAGTGCATGTCAGTAAAGAACAATTGTACATGTACATACAGCTATCGTGAGATACAACTGCAATACATGATACAATACAAAGCAGAGCTCTGTCATGAAATGGAATCAAATTCAACTCTCTATTAGAGACAGATTTGATGAAACACTATAAAATGAGATAATAGAAAGTAAGGAAAGCATGTGATAATCTGTTTCTGCTCTAGTGACCTTCAGATCACTATTCCACAAGGGAAAGCGTAGTATGCTGAAGACTTGACATGTTGTTTTTTGAAAATTTTAATTAGGACAAAGTCACTATCAGTTTTGTAGCAGATCTGAATGAAACACACTGAGGCTGTGGCCAATTACTGGCCCTTCATGAGACTAAAACATGCACATGAAAAACACAACCCTTTTTTGGTGTTTATTTTGGGCTGAAAAACACTTCATGATTATCAAAAATAGTTTCTGAAAATACCACAGTTTAAAAAGCAAGTGATTGCTTCACAGTTTGAATGATGTGAAATCCCCAATATAAGGGTAATTACTGTGGTGCAACTTAAACAATTAACGACTTAAACAATTTAACATCAGTTTTAAATTGAACACTTTGAGTGTGCATATTTGCATGTTCAAATTTTTTATCTGCATCCATAAGCAAGAACAAAATAAACTACAGTATTTTAATGACATGGGATACTCAAATCCATGTAGAGAAATGGTTACTAGATCAAATCTAGTGACACACATTTAAAATGTATTATTTTTTCAGACATATTAAATTGATTTACGGTTGAAATTTCAGTGATAACATATTTACATGTCAGCATCTTTCATCATTATGAACCTGAGAAAAACCTTGGGGAGCACTACACCCTTCTAGTTATCTATCCTGCTTGAGTTATGGGTTCTCATTAAATGTTCCCTTTTCTTCATTGATGTTGTTATACGGATGTGCCAGACAGAATTGTGTCTGCTTCAGTGTGACTGTGGCACACCCTGTGTTTGTGAGAAGACAATGTGCATGATTGCAAAAAACATTTTCCTCCATTTGAATCAACAGAATCTCCCATTTACAGGACTTGTGGTTATTATTCTCACTGAAGCTATTATCTGATTACATTCATTGCATTCATCTTCACAGCCATCTGGTTGGTGTAGTTTGTTATACAGCATTATCCTAACCAGCAGTACAATAAGTTATGTTCTTAACAGAAGAAATATTTGAGCTGACTTTTTTTCTGTCATATGTTCATTTTAAATATCTATACTGTATACATTAATAAATGTGCATGGCCTGTCATAAAGTTATAAGATTGACATAAGTCAAAACATGTAAGGCTCTTAATGCGAGATTTTATTCGAGGAAGAAATTGTTAGCTCTTATAAATATTATAAATACTGTATTGTAAATAATGCAAAGAACACTATGGAAAATCTATATTATATAATATATATGATTTATAACTTGGCTCTGTGGTTGGTATTGGGCTGGACAGTGTGGAGGTGTTTGCTGGAAAGAAGATGTGGCGGCACCTGAAGGGGAAAGCCGAAAAGAAAAGAAGAAAAAACAAACATATATATGTGTGTGTGTGTGTGTGTGTGTGTGTGTGTGTGTGTGTGTGTGTGTGTGTGTGTGTGTGTGTGTGTGTGTGTGTGTGTGTGTGTGCATGTGTGTGTGTGTGTGTGTGTGTGTGTGTGCATGTGTGTGTGTGTGTGTATATATATATACATACATACAGTATATATAGATAGATAGATAGATAGATAGATAGATACATACATACATACATACATACATACATACATACATACATACATATATAGTATGTATATATACTGTATATATACTGTATACACAGTATATATTAGTGATGTCAGGCGATTAAGAAAATTAATTAATTACAGGATTTGTAATTAATTAATCTAATTAATCACATTTTAATCTCATACCTGCTAGAGGCCCCCAAATAAAGAATTTAAACTCTAGAACATTACAAAATTGTAGTGCATGAATGATCAATAGAATACACCAAGAAGAGAAGATTTGAAATCCACATTTTTATTGGTTAAGTGTGCTTTATAAATGAAATTCAAAAGAAAAAAGGCCAAGCACATCAGCAAACCAATTGGGCCAGGTGCATTTCTCAAAAATGTAATACAAATACAGTTAAATAAAATAAATAAAATTCAGAAATAAAATAAGGCTGACTCTCAAATAGGCCCATAAGCAGACGCTCAATCAAAATGAATACTAAAGCTGACTCAATACAGCAATTCAAAATGAATGGTATAACATGTCTCTAAATAATGCAACATCAATAGCAAGATGCCAACAGGCTTTTCCTTTAAAAGGCTAAGCTAACGTTACAGGAACTGACAACAGATAACTCTGTCCTTGACATGTTTTGCATTTAAATGATACGTTAGGCTGGAGCTGCTTCAGCGATATGAAAATTCTCTTTTACAAAATGTACAAATCACTGCGTTTTTGTTGATAGTCCCGTCTTTGTACGTTTTATAAATAAACTTTCCGCCCAAAGGTCTGAGTGGGCTTGCCTCGCTCTCCTGTGTCGCGTCCATCTCTGTTGTCAGTCACTCTGCTTTTGACCAGTGGTGCAGGTACGAAGTGACATCACTGCAGCCTACGGGTTCCTCAATGGGCCAAATTTCAAATGCTTGCTCATTGACTTGCCACGATTAATTGCGTTAATTTTTATAGCGCGTTAATTTGCAGCATAATTAATTAATCTAATTAACGCATTAAAAAAAATAAAATAAATAAAAATATATATATATATATATATATATATAATGTGCCCACAAGAGGGCACAAGTCAGTGTCTTAGTGTGCTGACCCTTCACTTCAATCCCTTAATAATGGAAACTTTCCAAACTTCAGAAACACAAAGATGCATGACAGCTCCTCTATTTTACTCTATTTTATGTATATTAGTTCTCCACCACTAAAACCAAGCTGTTGTTTCTGAAATTTACACCACTGATTTCTGTAAAATAATAACAATATGACTTGATGATTTATTGAATTAAGTAGAGGGGGAAATGGTTTATGTCACTCGATGAGCCTGATCTGCTGCATTGTCTTTTTTAAGGTCTCAAGACACTTCATGCTTTATTGTCTCCGTCTCTCTCTTTTTCTCTTTGGTTACAGCTTTTGAGACCCATGAAAATCATAGGTCTGTTATCCATTTTAGTAGAAACATTTCTTGAGATGTTCTCTTGAGTGAATTACAGATAAACTATTTAATGGGTATTTAAACTTTCATACACACTGTGTGGACTACAAATCTGGGCCAAATGTTTGTCTCTGGGATGCTGAGTGCTCCACTCACTTTTAATACCTAATGATTTTGATGGTGTTATTGCCATTGTGCCAGCACCTGGTGATGAAATCTGAATTGAGTGCTAAAAGTTAAAACTTCTTATTGTTGATTTTTTTTCCAGTATTCAGATGTGCATGGTTCCAACAGCATGGCAATGGTATGTCAAACACCACTTGGATCACTAAGGAGGACAGACAGCATGACTAATGATAATTCTACCATATAAGATATAATTTCTGTTTATTAATAAACCAAAGAATAGTCTTGTCTAGTCTACATGGAGTCATCTCCTACCTGAATATCTTTTGATGTAAGATATTATATAACAAATTGCTTGCATATTTTCAGAGAAAGATCTAAAACACATATTTTATGAAAAAAAATCCCTTGCATAATACATAACACACATCTGCTTTGACTTCACAAGAGGTAATCGTTCTTTGCTAACTGCATATGTGGAGCCCATTTGGTATTGCAGTCCAGCTCTCTGTCAATGAGGTACACTATGTATCGGCTAGGCAATGACCCTGCTTCTAAAAATGAACACTGATGCAATAGTCAAGCTACCAGGAGAAATTCTGAGTCGTTAGATGAGTTTTTGAACTAATTAGGCTGACAGTCTTTCAGCTCTGAGGCAACACAGCAACACTATATAACTCGACTGACATGCTATGCCGGGTTATCTAAAGATAGGGGATCACGATGAAGGTTTGTTTTCCATGTATCACATCTGACTGTTAGCTGTTGTTAATTCCACTGAACATTTTATAATGTATTAACAACAATAAAGTCAGACTTTATTTGATTGACCATGTGCATTCAATGAGTTGATATTATTTATTTTTCGGCATTGGCTGAAAGATTGAGTTGTAAATAAATTTTAGATATTTTATTTTTAAATTGTATTTTGATTTAATGGAGACGCAGTGAAAAAGCTGTAGGAATTTATATACTTCCCTATTTTTTTTCAAGCTTTGTTATTCTTGTTTTAATTGTTTGTTGTTCTTTGCATGAAACACATTAAATTAAATTAAATTGACGATGAATTATACATTGGTGTGTGATAGTAAAGTAAATGACACATGACATATACAATTGTCAGAATTTATTCAAGTACAATTTAAAAAATTATTCTGTAGGATGTTTTCTGTGATACAAAACATTTTGACAACATTTTTAAATTTTTAAAATTGAGTACTTATTAATGTGTCCAAATACCCAGCTGGAATCTGGAGAAGGATCTGTAGGTGATGATGTGTGGAGGTTATAGTTTCTGTTTTTGTCTGTCTGCAGGGCTGTTTACCAAAGTTAATGAGATCAGCAGCACCTCAGCAGCTGACAAAAACTAGCAGGAGTTCGTCAGTTTGTGTGCCTGTGCTTATTAGAGATGTCAGCAGGGGACATGTGTGTGTGTGTGTGTGTGTGTGTGTGTGTGTGTGTGTGTGTGTGCGTGCGTGCGTGCGTGCATGCGTGTGTGTGTGTGTGTGTGTGTGTCCGTGTGTGCGTGCATGCATGCGTGCGTACGTGTGTGCGTGCTTGCGTGTGTGTTTGTGTATATGTCTGTGCTACATGTGTGTATGTGCTGAAGGCAAGAGGTCAAAAATTTCTGCTTAGTTTCATGGCTAAAACTCATTTCAGTCAGGAAGCTTAACAAGCTCTTTGTTATAACACTCAATTCTAATAGATGACTAACCTTGGAGCTAAAAGACATTTAAATTCAATTACAGTTTGACAGAGGACTTAGAAATAGTTGAAACATTCTCCAGAACGTTGGAACACCCACGTAAAGCTGTCAATCACAGGCAATTCATTATGACAGTAATTTTAACAAAATGTATTTAGTTCTGTTCAAGTAAAAAGAAATCGAGAAATAACATTGATAATATTGAGATACAACACAGTTTGAGAGAAAAAGCATTACTTCCTTACTTTTGCAGGTGTGTGTAGCTTCTCCACAAGCATCTAATGAATGCACCCTGTTTCATCTTAATGATATCGTTGCTGACTAAGTCTCTAACTTTAGATCAAGCAGAGCAGAGCCAGAATACATCGTGCTCAACAGACACTAGAAACTCAAAAGGAGTATGGCTTTGGCGAAGTAATTTCCCGTTTGTCTTTCTTTTTGCCTGATAAAAATGATTTCAGCTGGCAGAGTGGTCATATGTCACCAAATATCCATATAGGGCAAAATATTTTTAGTTTTTAAATAGATTTTAAAGAAATACTAAATCAAAAACAAAGTTTGTAGTTATGGATTGATTAATGATTGCATGGTTGCTGGCTGGCCTTTACATGTGTCCTTTACTGCCACTACATCAGTCAAGTAATTTAGGAAATAATAATGCCAGTTTTGACATTGCCCTGATACCCCTATTGCTTTTGCTCTTGAGCACAGCACTACATGTCATACTTCATTATAATCTCTATAATACAGTGTTCTTACAACAGTCCAACAGCATCACCCAATCAGCGCACAAAAACAGAAACCTTGATTTAATACCACTTAGAGTCAGTCCTTGAATGAACATTTTTGGAAACCCACCGTTGGTTCTAGATGCCATACATAATTAGCATCATCAGAAATAACTTAGTGTCTAATAAAATCTTTTAGTTTTATTTTATGTCAGGACATTTTCAAAATAAGCAGGGCAAAATCACTTTTTTTTCTTTTCAGGTACAAACATTTGTACCTGGGTAAGCAAATGGTGACTGTATTTTTTTTTTTAAAAAAAGGGGGGGGGGGGCAAACTAATCAGGAACAAACCTGAACTTCAAATCCAGGTGGGAACCGATCTGCAATTACTGCCTGCTAAACTGCAGCTCTGAGCTCTAAACTATGCCAATTTTTGGTGTAGTTTTCTGATCAAGTGAGAATGAGATAGAAAGTTTCAAGTTTCAAGTTTATTTATTTTTATATAGCCCAGATTCACAAACAATGTCTCAAAGGGCTTTACAATCTGCACATGGACGATATCCCTCTGACCTTTGTGCACTGCAAGCAGTGCGACCCTCGCATCGGATAAGGAACAACTCCCCCCAAAACCCTTTTAACAGGGGGAAAAATGGATGGGAGAAACCTCAGGAAGACTACAGAGGAGGGACCCCTCTTCCAGGAGTGGACAGACGAAGCAATAGATACCGCATGTACAGATTAACAACACAATAATAATAACAGTAACAATAACAGTAACAATAAATGTATAACAAAGGCATGCCGATCCATCCAGTAGAGGGAGTCACCACCAGCCGATGAAGCACACAGAGGTCACCGATTGCCGAGGATCCACCACTCTGAGGACAGACCAGACAGTGCCTAAGTCATTCAGCTCAAAAAAGTTAAAGTCAAGGTTACTCTGGCAAAACCCCAAAACCACAGCAGAACCAAATGAGGCAGAACCAGCACTCCCCTAGTGGATGGTGAAACAGGACCACTGTACAGCTTGTGCTATCGCCAGCCATGGAAGCAGACAGAGGTAGCCGATTGCCGATGATCCACCACACAGAGGCCTGTGAGAGAGAACAGCAGAAGAAGGGAGAGAGACAGAGATAGCAGAGATAGCAGGGGGAGAGTGGTGCTAGAGGGACCAGAATAGCAGAGGATTAATGGGAGGCAGGGGCCTAACTAAGAAATCCTATGACTCGTTGGCAGGACTAGGCTAAACCTAAACATTGAGACCGCCATCCCCGATATTACTTATATGTTAGGTCGAACAGATATGTTTTGAGTCTAGATTTAAAGACATTTACAGATTCAGACTGTTTCACAGGAAAGAAGCCTGATAACTGAAGGCTATGGCTCCTATTTTTGGAATCTCCATTGACCACACGTATCACTACTGTAAATCCTTGAAGGGTAAAGCTCCAGTCAGGTAATAGGGTATTATGAACGCTATTAGGGCTTGCCAATTGAGGGTTTTGTGCATGAGGATAAATTTAAATTGTATATTATTAAAATGGATTTTACAGAATGTCAGTGCAGGGAAGCCAGTTTGAGAGATATGAGATCTCATATACTCCAGCCTGTAGGTAATGCACAGAAAAAAATGCATTGTAGAAGCAAAATGTTCTAACATGTTTTTAAATAATAAAGAAGGTACTCCTTCTGAAAATCCTCACAATCTCATAATTCTGTTAATGTCATGAGATAATCTCATCTCATTATCCTAATTATTGAAATTGTACAATAGATGAGTTCCATATGTTTTCATTGATGAGTGTAATTTGTTTGACATCCATATAGCAATGAAAATTTACGGAATGTTTCCTTGCAAAAATACATTTCAGGTTTCCAAATTAGACAAGTGATTATTATTATAGAGGCTCATCCTGTGGTTTTATCCTGCATTGTGAAGATAAGTTGCATTGATAAATGTTTGTACCTGAAAAGAAAAAAAAGTGATTTTACCCTGCTTATTTTGAAAATGTCCTGACATAAAATAAAACTAAAAGATTTTATTAGACACTAAGTTATTTCTGATGATGCTAATTATGTATGGCATCTAGAACCAACGGTGGGTTTCCAAAAATGTTCATTCAAGGACTGACTCTAAGTGGTATTAAATCAAGGTTTCTGTTTTTGTGCGCTGATTGGGTGATGCTGTTGGACTGTTGTAAGAACACTGTATTATAGAGATTATAATGAAGTATGACATGTAGTGCTGTGCTCAAGAGCAAAAGCAATAGGGGTATCAGGGCAATGTCAAAACTGGCATTATTATTTCCTAAATTACTTGACTGATGTAGTGGCAGTAAAGGACACATGTAAAGGCCAGCCAGCAGCCATGCAATCATTAATCAATCCATAACTACAAACTTTGTTTTTGATTTAGTATTTCTTTAAAATCTATTTAAAAACTAAAAATATTTTGCCCTATGTGGATATTTGGTCACATATGACCACTCTGCCAGCTGAAATCATTTTTATCAGACAAAAAGAAAGACAAACGGGAAATTACTTTGCCAAAGCCATACTCCTTTTGAGTTTCTAGTGTCTGTTGAGCACGATGTATTCTGGCTCTGCTCTGCTTGATCTAAAGTTAGAGACTTAGTCAGCAACGATATCATTAAGATGAAACAGGGTGCATTCATTAGATGCTTGTGGAGAAGCTACACACACCTGCAAAAGTAAGGAAGTAATGCTTTTTCTCTCAAACTGTGTTGTATCTCAATATTATCAATGTTATTTCTCGATTTCTTTTTACTTGAACAGAACTAAATACATTTTGTTAAAATTACTGTCATAATGAATTGCCTGTGATTGACAGCTTTACGTGGGTGTTCCAACGTTCTGGAGAATGTTTCAACTATTTCTAAGTCCTCTGTCAAACTGTAATTGAATTTAAATGTCTTTTAGCTCCAAGGTTAGTCATCTATTAGAATTGAGTGTTATAACAAAGAGCTTGTTAAGCTTCCTGACTGAAATGAGTTTTAGCCATGAAACTAAGCAGAAATTTTTGACCTCTTGCCTTCAGCACATACACACATGTAGCACAGACATATACACAAACACACACGCAAGCACGCACACACGTACGCACACATGCATGCACGCACACACGGACACACACACACACACACACACACACACACACATATATATGTATGTATGTATATATATACAGTGCGCCCTCAACTCCTTGCGGTTAATGCGTTCCAGGAACCACACGCGATTAACGCATTCCGAGATAGAGCAACAAACACACACACAGGTTTGTAGCCCCATCCTAAACATTATTTTTTCTTGCTTGATCTCCTATGTCCTTGGATTTTTATTTATGTCTTTCTTGTTTTCTGTGACGCACTATATTGAAAAAAAAAATATTAAAAGCATGCTTTAAATTAACCTAACTTGACTTTTTTTTGTAAGCACTATAATTGACCATATGTTATTGTCTTAATGCACAGGTCCACACACATCTGGGGAATTTATGAACACAAATAAAAAATATGATTAAACTTGACTGTTTCTGCAGCCTTTCTGTTTCTCTGGTATCCCAGGAGTAAAATAAACTGGAGAAGATGGCTTTGGCTGCCAGTTGGCTGTGTGTTGCTTTTTAATGGATGAACTAGAGCAGGGGTGTCAAACTCATTTTCAGTGAGGGCCAAAGGGCCAGATGTAACAACATACCATCTCATGTTATAACATAAGATGTTATAAATGTAACTAAATGTAACTCAATGTAATGTAAAAACATTACATTTGCACAGAAAAAATATGTATGTTTCTCTGTTAAAAATAAATCCTTGTCAGGCTATGAAACCCACATTACTCCATAAATCAAGGATCAAACTATCCAGCTGAATAAAGAAAAACAGCATCAAACACAAGCTAGGACATGAACTTTGTTCAAAACTTTTTTTTGTCAGTGTTTAAATTGGCTTGATTACTGCATTGTCTGAAATGTAGCTTTGGTCAACGCACACTTTTAGCCCATTTATTTTTAGACACTCTGACCTTTTTATGCTCTCACGGGCCACATAAAATGCTGTGCCGGGCCACATTTGGCCCCCGGGCCTTGAGTTTGACACATGTGGACTATAGAATAGCGACCACTTCAATTACTGAACTAAAAAAGTCATAATGACACAAGTGGGAGGTCAGGGTTGTATTATAATCTGGATCTTTTCATTGATAGTTATCAAATCATTAGCAACGGGGATTCAATGTGAAGCATTGCGACCACAGCAATTTTTTTAAGGACAGCTCATTTTCTAGCTTTGTAATATGGAGGAAATGATTTTGAATGTTTACATCTGTATGTGATGGAAGTCCAGTGAGTTGTAGCAAGGAGTTCTTAAGCAGAAGCATTTACTGCAGCCTGATGCACATCAAGGGGAATTAAAGATGAGCAGTACATCTGTCAACAAATAAACTGTAATAGTGCCATCCCCGCATCAGAACCATCTTTGTGAACAGGTCACGTAAAGGGCTCAAGTACTTGCATTATGCATATAATAAAATTTTTATAAACTTACACATGGAAAACATATCTTCCCTCAGTCATGTCCTCTGTGCTCACATGGAGTGCTTTCTAAAACAGAGCCGATAGCAGAGTGCAACATACTGCATTCAATTTGATAAATATAAAATAAATAGTTGCTATTGTTAATAAGGTGGGATCGCATTCTGAGGAGGAGCTTGATTTGCTGCAGATTTGGTCCATTCTGCGATATTTTCAGTGTGGTTGATGAATCACTGTCGATAAGATGATGTACAGTATATGTCTGTGCTACAGTAATGATGCTGTCAGGGAACAAAAACTACCCAGTAGTCAGTGTGTGTGAGTGTGTGTGTGTGTGTGTGTGTGTGTGTGTGTGTGTGTGTGTGTGTGTGTGTGTGTGTGTGTGTGTGTGTGTGTGTGTGTGTGTGTGTGTGTGTGTGTGTGTGTGTGTGTGTGTGTGTGTGTGGTGATTATTAGGCAGGGCATTGAGCTAAGAAGGCAATAGTCATATATGTTAGCCACGTATAAAAACAGGAAAATAGAATTTTTAAAAATGAACACAGCTGATAATTATTTTCTGTTTTACTCTATGCTTTAGGTTATTTAAATGGTCACAGTCATTATAAAACAAAACAAGATAACAACCAGAAAAAAAAACTGGATGAGCTCCTGTAAAGAGAGCTTCCTCTATTTATTGCCAGTGAACAATTTAAACAAACAAAAGATGTAAAACATGGTGTATAAATGCTAAACCCAAAGGTGAACTGAAGTGTGTCACTCACCATGTACAATAAATCACCTGCACTTTGGAGTGCAGTTTGAAACTTCCCTTTATGAACTGAAATTCTTTTCAGAAGGAGCGGTCATTTAAAATACATTTGATTTAAATCTGATACGACAGAATATCATCAAACTTCCCCTGGCCTCAAAAATAAGCCTGAAGGTTTGGGTATGATCCAATTCCCTCCCTGCCATCACTGCTGTCAGAATGCTCTATTCATCTTCTTTTTCATTTTCACTTGTAACTAGGAGCTGTCAAGGCCTGGGGGCTTTGCCTTGCAGTTTGCTGGGCTATATTTATAATTGGGCCCTGTCAACGATGTCCGGTGCAACTCAGCTACACAATTTGTTATGGCAGCTACTGTGTACTGATTTCAACACATACCAGCTGTGAGCTGGTTTGAATGTTATAAATGCACAACCATAGGCAGGTGCAAACAAAACATGAACAACTTTGTCGATGGAATGAAAATTATCTAAAAAGGGATCAGAGGAGACAGAGCACAATTGAGGTCAAATTTTTCCATGTGATATAAAGCTTTAGGGACACTACACACTGACAGGGGAGAATTCATAGGCTTCAGATTTTGTATTTGATGTACAGTCTGCCAAATCAAACAGACCATTGTGTCTTTAGGAGACAATGAAAAACAAGTTTGTGTCTGATTTGTTCCAATTTACCGGTATATTGACAGAATGTGCAAACAGGAGAAATACCTATAGGAGCATTGTAATGAGATAATACAAAAATTGTCTTGGACACTGCCAATCAAACTACACTGGCTCGTGGAATGAACTTGATTTTTATGCCAAGCCTTGCGCAAATAAATCTAAATCCAGGTATATGTCTTACCAACATTCATTATGGACTATGGATATTGTCTGCACCATGTTGTTAAGTTTGCAGTCAAAAAGACGAAAATAAAACAACCCTTATCTTTAGAACAATGCGGTAGAAGACATCTGGTCATGTTCACACTGGAAAGTCTGTAAACACTGAGGTACACATTTTTTCTAAAACCTGTTTATTGATTATAATTGTTTATTGATTATAATTGATTATAACAGTATATTTTGAAATATATTTTGAATAAAGTATATGTAAAAATCTATTGACATAATTCACCTTAAAAGATGCAACATTCACACAGGAACAAACATTGTTTTTTGTCTTTCTTTTTTCTTTTTTTTCTTTTTGTATCTTGTAACTAATACTTTTTGTCCTGCTGTGCTCCACAACGTCTGCATGTGTGTCCTCTTCATCAACACCAATCCTCCAGATGAGTGGCAGTAGACAGAGGCTGGATCATGACTGGGCTTGTCAGAAGCCAGAGGAGAAGGCTCTGCTGAGGGGAATGTCTGACATGTGGAGGACCTGTGTGATGACAGCAGTGTATCAGTAAATAGGCCAGTGTCACTAGGGGAGTCCAACAAATAGAACTTTTGACTCATAGTTTTGGAGTATATCTTTTCAGTTCCTGCAGTGTTTCTTCTACCCCCTGTCTGCTTTGTGTGATTGCAGAAATACCAGCCCACCTCACATTTAGATGCAGTTATATGTTCCAGGACATACTTATGTTACTGCAGAACCCCGCCCAGCAGCTATACTGTAGAGGTGCTGTACATACAAAGCAGATCCTGACTTTCATGACCCCTTTTTCTGGAGATAAAAGGAGGAAAATGTGCATAAGAACCAAGTGAGGTCTAATGGTGTTAAAATGTGTGTGGCTAGCCTGATGCACACCAGGAGAGGGAGACAAAGCTCCTCTCTAGACAGTGAAACTCAGCTGAGTTTTCCTTTTGTGTATAAGAGTAGTCTGGAGTGAATGACTACTTTGGATAAAAATATATATACGGATGATTCTGACACAATCACTAATGTGAGAGATCTTTGATCCCCTTTAGGCTTACAAACCGATCCTCCTTGTCATACTGCAGTTTATACATCTTTGTTTTCCCCACAGAGCTTTTCAATTATTTATTTCATCTTTATCCATACTTTCCACCACAGACAACGGTGCTTCGTGTGTCCAGAATGACACAAGTCGTGTCCATTTAAAACATGCCAAACGCATTCCAGTGGAGACACTGACCAATCAGCGGAGAGGTGGGCGTAACTCGCTTTACTCCGCTGAAGCAGGAGTATGAAGTTTAGGTTATCAGTAGGCTGCTGCTGCTGCTGTGGGAGGATGGTGCACCGTGATGTCCACAGATGCGTAATGTTATCCAACTCCGATTTGATTTCCTTGCAACTTTAACCGGCTTCATTTAGTTTACAATAGTATATGTGCAAAGTTCAGCGTTTCTTCTCCGTTTCACACTCCAAATGGCTTGGATTAAATCCCCGCATCTGCGTGGGACCGGTGCTGCTTTGGCTTTGCTTGCAGTGATTCTGACAGGTGATGCAGTCGCGCAGGTTTTTAACAACTATGGATTATCATATGCCTTGAGGTCCGAGCCGTCAGAGGACACGATATTGGTTGCCAATAATGGGATCCGAGTACCCTTCGGGAGATCAGTGTTCATTGATCCCATCAACGATTTAGTCATCCAAGTTCAGCCCGGTGATAGATGCAGCATAACAGTTCTGGAAAACGATCCTCTGTCTCAAAGGCCTGGACACTTGTTTCCGAAAAAGTTTCCATGTGAATTCGGCCCTAACGACGTGAAGTATTCTCATTTTGGCTCTCGGAGTCCTCCGAGGGACAGAGTAAGATTGCAACTCAGGTATGACACCCGAACGGATACCATTATAATACCATTTATGATTGAAGTGGAAGTCATTTTCACACAACTGGAAGTAGTTACCAAAAATATGCCGCTCATTGTTGAGAAACTGCTCGGTACCAGCAACCCCATTGATAGGAGAATTTTAGAATTCACCTATGACAGGAGTGCACAACAATGCAAAATAATCCCTCTGTCCGGTGGCAGCGTGCTGCCGAGGTATGGACAACTTGTGGATGAAAACAGGCTCGGATCAATGGTGGACTGTGATGAATTTATTAGAATGAACCTCCGTTATCAGCACACTTTTGCTTTGAAGTCACCAAGCAGAGATTACATTCCTATGCTGGTAGAGTTGCATGATAAGGAAGGCAATTTGCTCAAGCAGGAATTTTTCCAAATTTTGGTGAGAATAAAAGAAGGAGAAGACAACACACCTCCCAAACCCAGCTTTGTTGCGATGATGATGATGGAAGTAGATCAGTTTGTGATGACAGCGATCACCACGGACATGCTGGCTGCAGAGGATGTTGAGTCTAATCCAGATGAATTAATTTTCAACATCACTTCCACCCTGTCGTTTGAGGAGGGCTACATTGTCAGCACAGATGACAGGAATTTACCAATAACGTCATTTTACCAAGGAGACTTGAAAGACTTGAAAATCGCATACAAACCCCCTGCTGTGGATTCAGACACTGAGCGGATTTTCCAGATTGAGTGTGAGGTTGTGGATACAGAGGGAGCTGTCTCAGACCCTTTTGCTTTCATGATTGTTATTAAGCCGATGAACACTCTGGCCCCTGTGGTTACTAGAAATACAGGCCAGTTACTGTATGAGGGCCAGTCCAGGCCTTTGTCCAGTTCACAGAATTTGGAAATCAGTGATGAGGACAATTTAGACAAAGTCAAAATCACTGTTATTGATGGGCTAAAGCATGGAGACTTAACTGTTCTGGGCTCAAGGCGGAAATTCTTTACACCAGGTGACCTCGATGCTGGAATAGTCATTTATCAACACGATGGAAGCGACACATACAGCGATAATATAATTTTCAGAATGACAGATGGCACAAATGATGTGGAGTTTCTGTTTCCAATCACTGTTGTGCCAACCGATGATGAACCCCCGATAATCAATGCCAACACAGGCTTGGTTTTATTCAAAAACCAAATGATGCCAATTTCCTCCCTGATGCTCAGTGCAGCAGACATCGACTCAGAGGATTCTTCAATAACATTCACAATATTGCCTCCCTTTTCCAAAATTGGGCAGGTGTTGCTGCGTCAGTCTGAAGCCCCAGAGGATCCATCAACTTGGAAGTTTAATACACAGGATGAGTTATATGAGAAAGTAGTGACTGAATGGTTGCAGCAGGACATTACTGATGGTAAGCTGTTTTACAAACACATTGGTGCCCACAGCACCAGCACAGTCATGGATCAATTTTTGTTTAAAGTTCAAGATGACAATGACCCACCAAACCAATCAGGTGAGAGCTCTTTCATTATCAAAATTCTCCCTGTTGATGACCTCCCCCCTGAACTGTACCCTGGAACGACTCTGCAAATGATTGTACATGAGTATCAGCTTACTTACCTCAGAAAGAAATTCCTCCGTTACACTGACCTGGACTCAGAGGATCGGGATCTGAAATACACCATCATCCAGCCACCTACAGATACAGATGAGAACAATCCTGTTGTATTCGGAGCTCTGGTATTAACTGAAAAACCAAACATTGAAATCACAACTTTCACTCAGGCACAAATTAACCATCATAAAATCGCTTACAAACCGCCAGACCTTGAGCTTGGAATTACCACTCGTATTTTGCAGTTTAAGTACACTGTGGAGGATATTTCTGCAAATGTTGTAGATGGAATTTTTACTATACTTTTAAAGCCTGTGGACAACAAGCCACCTCAAATAACCAACTCTGGATTTACTGTGCTTGAACGTGGTACACATATCATTACAAGTGCTGAGCTTGACACCTCAGACACAGACACAGACCGTAAGCAGATATCCTTCACTATTACTCAGCTTCCACTGCATGGTCGGATTCAGTTTTCATTCATTGATATGACGAAAGGAGTCACTTTCAGCCTTGAGGATATTGAAAATGGCAGAATTTCATACATCCATAATGGGGATGAATCCACAGTAGATTCCATACAAATAGACGTCAGCGATGGGGTCCATGTTGTCCCAATCATTATAAAGATTAGTGTGAAGCCAGTTGATGATGAAACACCAATCATTAGTCTCCCAGCTGGGACGATTGGCTCCTACATCGATGTACTGGAAAATGGAGCAACAGAAATCACAAGCAATGTTATTCAGGGAAGAGATGAGGACACAGATGACCTTCGTTTGACCTTCATTGTGGAGAATCCACCATCATTCGGTGAAATTCTGGTGAAAGGTGTTCCATCAGTCACATTCACCCAGGCTGACATCATTAATGGCTTTGTGATTTATGCTCATACGAGTGGAGAAATAGGTTTGACCACAAAGGAGGACTTTTTCAATCTCACTTTGACAGACATGTCTGATGAGTGGACTATTGGAGGAAATAAGATCACAGGTGTCAGAGTGCATGCAACTATACTTCCCCTGGATAGCCAGGCTCCACAGGTCTTTGTGGGGCCACAGTTTACTGTTACTGAGGGAGAGAAGAATGTCATTAAGATTCTTCATATAAGCAGTGATGATGTTGACACCCCCATTGATGACCTGCTTTGTACAATTATTGTACAGCCAACTTCAGGGTATGTGGAAAATGTTTCCCCTGCCCCGGGCTCAGAAAAATCCAGGTCTGGGACAGCCATTAGTGCTTTCACTATCAAGGACATTAGACTGAATCATATTTACTATGTTCAAAGCATTCACAAAGGAGTAGAGCCAGTGGAGGATAGATTTACATTCAGGTGCTCTGATGGCATCAATTTCTCTGAAAAGCACTTTTTCCCAATCTCAATTATCCCTTCTAATGATGAAATGCCTGAAATTTTCATGAGAGAATTTGTTGTCATGGAAGGCATGAACATAGTCATTGACACTCCCATTCTGAATGGCGCTGATGCCGATCTCCCCACAGATCAGCTCACATTCGTGATTAGCAAACCCCCTAAGCACGGGTTTATTCTCAATCAGCTCACTACTGGCACTGTCCCCGTCTCTAACTTCACCTTGGATGAAATTAGGGAGGCCTCCAGCATTGTGTATGAGCATGATGACTCAGAGACCACAGAGGACACCTTTGATATTGTTCTCACTGATGGCAAGTTCAGTGTGGAGAAAACAGTGGTAATTATGATTATACCTGTGGATGACGAGACCCCAAGGATGGCGATCAATGACGGTCTCGAAATTGAGATTGGTGACATAAAAATAATAAACAGTAACGTTTTAAAAGCCACTGACCTAGACTCTGACGACAGTACACTGACTTATATTATTCGCTACGGGCCTGGTCAGGGTTTTTTACAGAGGACAATGCCTTCAGGAACGCTACAAAATATCACAGTGGGCATGAACTTTACTCAGAATGAAGTTGATCAAGACTTTATTGTATACATCCATAATGGGCAAGAGGGGATCCGTGACCTCATCAAATTCGATGTAACAGATGGAATCAACCCGTTGATTGACAGATACTTCTACGTCACAGTGGGCGGGATTGACATGGTTTTCCCAGACGTCATCAATAAAGGTGTATCCCTAAAAGAAGGTGGCAGGGTTACTCTGACAACAGACTTGCTCAGCACCAGTGACCTCAACAGCCCAGATGAACACTTGGCTTTCACTATCACCAGAGCTCCAATGAGAGGACATCTTGAGTGCACAGACACACCTGGAATGCCCATTTCATCCTTCACACAGCTCCAACTGGCTGGCAACAAAATCTACTATATTCACACTGCAGACGATGAAGTGAAAATGGATAGTTTTGAATTTGAAGTGACTGATGGCTACAACCCTGTGTTTCGGACATTCCGCATTTCCATCAGTGATGTAGACAACAGAAAGCCTGTGGTCACGATACACAACCTGGTGGTGACTGAGGGGGAGAATAAACTCATTACGCCTTTTGAGCTAACGTTGGAAGACAGAGACACTGTTGATCGCCTCTTAAAGTTCACGGTCACTCAAATTCCAGTTCATGGTCTCCTGCTCTTCAACAACACCCAGCCTGTCGCCTCCTTCACAAAGCAGGACCTGAATGAAAACATGATTAGCTACAAGCATGATGGCACAGAGAGTGCAGAGGACAGCTTTTCCTTCACTGTCACTGATGGCACCCACACAGACTTCTACGTGTTCCCTGACACAGTATTTGAGACACGAAAGCCTCAAGTGATGAGAATTACCATCCTCCCTGTTGATAATGGAGTACCGCAGATTGTGGTGAATAAGGGTGCCCCTACATTGCGGGTTCTTGAGACTGGCCACTTGGGATTTGTTATCACCAGTAAAACCCTTAAAGCAGAAGACAGAGACAGCATTCATGATTCTGTGACCTTTAGGATTACGGTTGCCCCTGATCACGGATACCTGATCAACCTCGGCAAAGGAAATGCTACCATCAATACCTTCACACAGGGTAAGAGCTGCATTCAAATGCCTGTACAGTCCTGTGACATTCTTTCAGATTTCTAATGTGCTGCACTGACTCACATTTAGGACAGTTTTAATTCCCTGGAGCCCACACTCAAATTAATTTCATATTTGTATCAATTTAGTCACCTCTGAAGCCTGAAAAATACTGAGTTCAAATATGAAGGTTTTCGTACACACACTGTTGTTCATGTATATGAATACCTCAGTCTGACCAGATCTCATTAGAGGAGATACACAAATAGAGTCCAATGAATCACACATTTCAAGAGAAGTGCAGGTTACTTTGACATTACAAGAGTTGTAATTTTTAACACAAAACAAGTGGTTTATGACAAGATGATTGCTAATTTGTCAGTGTTTGTTTTTATTGGATGAGGGGGCGAGCAGGAACAGTGTTCAGTCAATATCAATGTATACCCTGCTTTTGTTTGCTCAGTCACACTGAGATGCTTCCCCCAAGAGACTGTTCAATATTTCAACAGTTCTCACAAAAATTGAACAGACGTTAAACAAAGAAATTTCCTGGGCATTTGTAAATTTTGGTTATGCATTTTTATGTGATCCCTTTGAAGGGAAATGTTTTGACATCAAATATTCAAGACGGCAAGGGTTGTAAAGTTAAATCTTACAGATCCAGGCCTATAAAGAACCCCTGGCAGCACAATAACAGCATGACAAACAAATCACCAAGATGTAGTCGCTAATCAGGTTATTCTATGTTATGTGTTATTCGGGAGTCTCTTGTTACCAGGTGGTCTCTCTTTTCAAATTCCCCTGTCACTATGCAGTGTGCACATTTGATCACAGAGCCTCAGACTGCATCTTGTGTAGGGCTTAGGAGTTATTCCAGACAAATAGTCTGTGAGAATCAAATTAGTTGTATTTTCCCTCTTTTCATTAAGTAAAGTAACAACTTTTCATACGAGAAGACTGGATGTTTATGCAAGTTTCTGTTTTTCAGCTGAAATTGATGACATGAGCATATGCTATGTTCTGAGGGATAACGACAAATCTACAAATGACATCTTCCATTTCTCAATCGAGGACAGCGGTAAGCTACTTTATTCAAGCATGGTCTCTTACAATTAAACCATGTGATAGGTGCAACATTGTAGTTAATTGGAGTCCTTGAAATTCGGACTTCAGTGGATAAAATGTTGAAGTTTTTAGTGTCAAGTAAAAGGAAGGGTAATGATTGCATGTGGTTCATTATGTACCTAATTTAGCTGAATTTCTTAGCAATAAGCTTTAAGTTGTGTAATGCTTTGCTGATTTCAACCCGTCTGCAAAAAATGGTGAATGTCATAGCTCACTTTTTTTTCTCTCCCTAGACATCATGGTTGTCTTTCTGCATATTTATTGTATCACTGATTTATGTGTCAGTGTCATAGCACCTCAGTCTTGATCACCTTTCACTTTTTCATGGCAAGGGCCTCCTGACTGAGAAAGTAATGATGGATTCAGTGAGTAAGTAATTAGTAGAACAATTTGCAGAGACCTTCCTTCCATTGTAGATATGTAATCAGGCACAGGCTTGGTGAATGGTTTGAGGCAATCATTCCGGTGATTAGCAGAAGCAGTGTGCCTGACAGTGTGTCTTTTTTGCTACTATTCAGCTGTGATGAGTGAGCACAAAGGAACTCTCTTACAGGGGCCTTATTTTCCCACAATCACCTCAGTGGCCCCCTGTGCACATTTTCTCATTTCTTGACTCAGGACTAATCTGTGGCCTCAGCTGAATAATACACATCTTAACATCAATGCCAAAGTGTGGATGGGGTGCTAATGAATCATGACTAAAATCCAGGGGACAGGTTTTTATCTAGAGATGATGGAAGGACTTTACCTGAGCTGCTGGCACTACTGAGGCCTCACAGCATTCTTTCATGTGAAGAGGTCCATTTATTGCTTTCTACTTTGACTTACAAGTCATGGATCAGCCTACGATTATGTTTCTCTCTTAATTTATCTCCTTCTCTGACTTTCCTTGTTGATATTCTTGGATCTAACACCAGCAGTGTTGGTACTGGGAACTACTTTTTGTTTGTTTTTTGGCATCCTCTTTAACATTACTTTTACATTTGATAGGATTCAAAACAGCACTTATCTTCTTATGTCCAAATATTCCTGTCATCAGACACATACTATTTGTCTACAATGTCAAATATGAAATAGAAGTTGTGTTTTAAATGCATTGAAAATTGAAAAATTGCCTTGTTGCATACTCCATCCTTAAGGATTTGTTACATACTGCTCTGACACTCTCCAGGCATTCAGTGAACATTTTTAATAAGATTTAAGCTGTGCTGGTGGCTGCCCTAATTCCCTAGACAGAGCCTCCAGCTCTTTGAACAGTTGTGTTGTGGAGGCACTTAATAGAGTATACTGGCACACAGCTGCACTCTGTCTTGTTCAGAAATGGAAAACTTTCTCCTCCATGCTTCAAGTTCATTTGGAAATTTGCCAACTTAATTTTGCATTTTTTGGGGGGTGAACACTTTTTTGCTAATAGTTATGATGAACCAAGGAAGCATCAAGCATTAGTATGACTAGTAACTGACATGTGCAAATTAATTTGTGTGTATATTTATATTTTGAAGTGTGTTATATTATTATTATTATTATTATTTTTATTATTATTATTATTATTATTATTATTATTATTATTATTATTATTATTATTATTATTATTATTATTATTATTATTATTATTATTATTATTATTATTATTATTATTATTATTAATAATAATAATAATAATAATAATAAAAATAAAAATAAATGATCAATCCTTTAATATCTCCTCAGAAAAATTACTTTTTCCCACTCTAACCACACACGTACATATATCGTAGAGGCCCGCACACACACACACACACACACACACACACACACACACACACACACACACACACACACACACACACACACATGCATACACACACACAAACACACACACACACACACACACACAAGCACACACACACACACACACACACATACACACACACACAAATGGCAGCAGATGATGGGAGATCGAGCGGTGGGCAGCTCTCAGGTGGGGCGCAGGGGAGGGTGCCTTGCTCGAGGGCACTTCCGCAGTGCTCTGGAGGTGAACTGGCACCTCCCATTTTGGTCCACATGGGTCTTGAGCCGGTTACCCAAGAGCAAGTGGAATGAGCTAGTGCCACCCCTTAATTTACAATGCATTTACTGTATTTAGTAAATGTAATGTAAATGACATTACATTTACAGCGCTATCCGCTGGTGTTGCAGTGGGTAACGCTTTCACCTCACAACAAGAAAGTTCTGGGTTTGAATCTTTCTGTGTGGGTTCTCTCTGTGTTCTCTGGCTTCCTGTCACCGTACCCCGCCTCTCAACCATAATCAGCTGAGATAGGCTCCAGCAACACCTGTGACCCACAAAGCGGAAAAGCAGCTGCACAAGAGATAATTGTGGTCGTCTTGTTGTCAAAAAAATGGATGGATGGATACTGTTTACAATATCAGAGCAGAATTACAGCCAGGGCCGAAGCTTATTATTATTCAGTTTTTTGCTTTCAAGACAGATCCATCATTAAATCTGTGAAATACACAGTAGTAATGAAAATTTTGCATTACAGTTGAGCTCAAAGTGAGACCTTCAGATTGTAGATTTAATGAAATGTAAAAGCACAGCGAACCTCAATCCCTTTCTTGTTAGTTAGAAAGGCAGCAAGGTAGAAAGGTATTTCAAAGGTTTGAAACTTTACAAGGTCTTGCCTGATATTTTACTCAACAGTTCATAAATGTCTCTGATTGTAGTTTTATTTTAGTTTGGTTAATCCTCAGGTCATTGGAGGATTCATTGTAAACGACAACACCTGTTGTATCTCTGGCTCTTCCCCATGATAGATTTACTCCTCTGTTGTTAGCCGCCCATGCAGGGGATTTGGGGTTTTCTGCAGGCACTATTAGCAGCCAAAAATAAAATGACTTACAACCTGGACTTATTACAAGGCATGACACTCTTTTACTCCTGTCAGGCTTTTGTCTGCAATTGGAGTATGCATGGAAAGTGCCAAGCCATTCATTACACATAATTCAAATACTTATGGCCATCTGACATCTGACCACAAGGTTATTTTAGCTGTTGAAGCTGAGATCATAACTCCTCTAACAGATGGATTACTCTGGTACAGAACATAGTCTCAGCTCTCTTAAATTGAGTTGCCAGAGGCGGAGTACTTCTTGGCAGGTTGATGTGCCATTTAAAATTAAATGGAGTGTTCAGTGCCTATTTTTTTAATCTTTTTTGAACCTGACCAGCTTACGCTGCACTAATGGCTTTGCTTTTAGTGGGCAAATATTCGTGATTTTAAAACAACTACTGAAATGGATGTCACAGCCATAGCGAATATTTTTGTTCAGCTGGATAAATTGTTCTTATAACTATGGCACTGAAGAAAAGTTGCTATTTCATGCAGTTAGCTTGGCTACAGAAAGGATCCTCTTTCTATTGCAAATAACAAAATGATGAATAGACTACATTCCAAAATGCTTACTTTTATAACAGTGTATAAAATAGAATAAAAAAATGATGTGTGATTTTATTTCTGTTTCCTTTTATTCTTAAATGGGCCACAATTATTATTTTTTTTACAACTGCATGTAAGGTGATTTTGTGGAAATGAGATAACAGCTTATTTTCTTAGAGCCACTTCTGTGCCTCACTATTTGTCAAGCTTGTCAGAGGCTGAATGAATAATCACAGAGGACTAAAATTACACATATTAGTTTGTGGGTATCTGTTTACTGTTTTGGAGAAATATCACACCTGGCCAGCAAAGTCACAGACACAGGTGTGGGCCAGAAATGTCTTCACTTCCTTAGAAAGTGTCTTGTTTAGAACAAGATTAGTAGCTGGGTGTTTGCAGGTCTGTGTGTGTGTGTGTGTGTGTGTGTGCGTGCGTGTGTGTGTGATGTGATGAGGAGGGGGCAGCTCTTGTCATTCTAGGTTTTAAGTTAATTGCTGTGTTTCGCTTGTCTTCAGCCCTCCCCTTGTCTCCTGATAATTCAGGTGCTTTCAGGTGAGCTTACCTGAGCACACACAAGCCTCGGCATTTCCAAGCAGTTGTTTGAGGAGCTGAGTCCTTGTCTACCCCTACCCAGACAGCCAGTCTGTCATCGGGGATGTTCCTGATGGATACACTGGTGGCCTTGTTTTTTTTTTCCTTTCCAGGTACTTGCCATCAATTAACTTTTTTTCTTTCACTGAGGTTCAAGTGATAACAATGAAGTGCTAATGTTGAAGGTCAGCCAACACAACAAGCTCCCGGTGCTTTCCATTTGAGACATCTTTAATATGTACAGTGCATCAGACATCAAAATCAATAATTTAGATTTATAGTGGAATGGGTCTCAACAACACAGACCAAAATCTTTTGAACAGTATTTTCATCTCGCAGCCATTGTAAAAGAGAAGAATGTTTCTTCCTTCCATTTTCCAATCCTAATCTGCAGCTCAAGCATGCTCTGTTTGTTATTTCTGCTTCGTGTAACAAGATAAGTTCAGGTCACTGTGAGTACCTCAGTTTAATAAATCCTCTGAACCATTTCAGTTTACAATAGTGTTTGCCGTGTACTGTAGGTCTTCTACATCTTCCATGTTATCAGAATGTAATTGCTTGTGTCATCGAGTGCATACTTGAATACATCTACCTTTTCCCCTTCCTGTCTAATCCCAGGTTAGGAGGGATTATCATTCCCCCTAGAGCATGCTACAACACAACCAAAGTGAAAGGTAACATGCTCTCACATGCAGTTGCGAGGTTAATGCGAGCTTTGCATGCTATAATATCCCCATCACAGTATGTTGTCAGCTTGCCTCTGCATTTAGGCTGGGTGTTTCTACCCTGTTATTAATGGAACCGTCTCCTCGACACTTTAATTTGGCGGCGGACACCACTGTATCACCCACAGCATGGAATATGAATTGTATGCATCAAGTATGGTTAAAGCATCAGCAAATTACATAGCTGAGCCAGTGGTTGAGATTTAAAAGAGATTTCAGGGTGTTATGTTTTCCTCCCCATCCATCTGTGCTGCAGCTAATAAAATATTTGGCTGTCATTTTATTCTTATGAAAAAATGTTATGTGAGAAAACATCTGGGAGTTGATTAGAGAAGCTGTTCCTGAGTAACAGCTGCTTCACTTTGAGGATAAAAAATTGAATTAAAAAGATAATTTAGTGTAATTGTTTTCAATGGAAAGTGATTTACTTGGTTCGCTGGTCCCTTTTGCCATTAGTCACTAATATAGAGACATAAATTTGTCACTTGTTGGCAAGGCGTTGTATTTTCAATCTTAATTAAGCAGCACCAGTATTTCTGACCAAGACATCACAAAATAATCTGTAAATGATGTTTTCTTTGACACTTTATGTTTAAATGTGGAGCAGAGATGACTAAACGTCAGCAAGGTATGCCTAGAAAACAATCAAGAGCATTTATATCTGATAAGTTTTATTTTATCAGGTAAGTAGTCTGAAATATAGGTAGAGAAATCTTGTTGTAATATTATAAATCAACTACTAATTTAACCAATGAAGAATTTTCTGTTACAATTTGCTTGACTTGACTATTTTATGTAGATTTTTTGTTGCTTTTTTACATTTTCTTTTGTCATGATTCTTGGAGATTGCTTTAAAAGCACACGATTAGTCGAAAACATACTGTTGGGTTGTATGTAGAAAAAGAGCGCCCTTAGAGCAGTGTGAAACTTTTGTAATTAATTATTAATTTTTTATATGACAACAGGACCACACTGACTCTAGTAAGAAGTAACCAAAAAAAGTGAAATGAACTAACATCAAACATGAAATCATCTTTATATTCCAGATATCAAGAGCAGAAAAAAATACATTTATAAGATTGAATATGAAATAGAGCCTGCCCTGTATCAGTGGCCTGACTAATTCATTGTAGTGGAGGTGGAGTAGTGGAGCTCTCAAATTTTCACTTTAAAAACATGATTAATTCTTTGATGTAATGTACGAAAGAGGAGAGGCAGGCAGACTTCCATTTCTTTAGAATCAAGCAATTTGCTGGCATTAATGAAAATGCAAAAGCATTTAATTTTTGTAATGCAACATTACTGCCATGAACTTTTCTTGTGTAGATATGTGTATGTATCTCATATATAGAGGATCATATACTGTATGTTGAATGAACTGCAAGCTTTAAACATATGACCCACTGTCACTGTCATTGGTGATGTTATATGGATGGCAGACAAAGCATGCAATGGCCATATAGATAAAGGATAAATGTAATTGATGGTAACATCCTAAAGTGATCATGGCTGGTGGTCTCAAGGCTTGTTCTCAGGCATCCTTTTGTCTTTCTTAGCATTAGGGAATAACTTTTAATTTAATGGCTTAATATTATGTGAATCAAGCAAGGTATTGGAATTAAACTTGTTGGAACTGAAATGACATATACATTGGAACCAAATTCTCAGAGTGTTCTGCACCATAGGGTTATTAAAATAATAGTTATTAGGATTGGCTGAATTCACTAGCAGGATAGCGCATGCAACTACATTATAAACCAAGCAAGACTTTCAGCTTTAGGGAATGCACAGAGCCAGATTGACAATTTAACAATATTTGCTGTCTAGTTGTTGTATAAAAAGATAAGTAAGGCTAGACCCCAGATAATTTGAAGATACTGTTTTGTGAATCATAAATTCTTATTTAATTATTCCAACCTATTGGATCCATTCTTATTACTGTAGTCGTCTTTATTAACACAAATAAGTCACATAAAATAGCCAATGCATCTGAACCAGTCTGTCTGAGACTGTCTTTGCCTTAAGACAAAAATACTCAGCCAGGGCTTCGAGTGCTTATTTTGCTCATGTCTTGTTGTGAATGAAAACAAAACAAACACATGTGTGTGTTAATAGGGTAAAACCTAGATCTCTGTTCAAGAAACTGGTTAAAGATTTAATGATGATGACAACAACTTATATATTCTTCATTCTGTTAATGATTGCATATCACATGAAATTTGAGTGAGACAAATTATTTTTAAACCCCAAAGTTTTTAAACCCCTTTTCAAGTTGATGTGACTTCATTTTCCCTTTGAAAAAAAAAAAAAGACAGAAGGGAAAGCCTGGCTGATGAGTCCCTTCCTCTGTTTTCATATGCTGCCAAAGTGAGTCTGTTGAGCCAAGGTTAAGAAAGCAGGGACAAATTCTCAAAAGTAGACATCCCAAGCCCAGGCTTGTTCCCTGGATGATGATATGTGTTGTCATACATGCCTTAGGATATCAGCGTAGCAGAACTGTGGTTGTTCAAGCAAAGAGCAGGCAGAAATCCTTCTGTTTTGGAAAAAAAAAAATTGAAAGGCAAAGTTTTTGTCATCAGGTTTGATTTTTGAACATCAAGAGTCTTACTGTCTCCAAAAACCCAAAGGAATACACCAATTTCATGCATGAGTTTCTCACACTAACAGGAAAAGATTTCTTTTTAAAAAATTTGTGAGATGGAAAAGAAAGCTTGGAATCTTTTCACATGGTTTGTGGTTGATTTTTTTTTGCCCGTTGCATATCAAATAAGTGTGTTTTGACAAATGTGAAAACAGCAGGAACTCTAAGACTCAGTCATGTCGCTGTTGTGACCCTCTTTTCATACTTGCAGAGCTTTTGTTCAATTTCACAAAATCACTCTGGATAATGCGTTTTTGGCCCCTGAATCCCAGCAGTGGGCCGGAGATGCTTCTCTCAGCTCTGCTGCATGACAAGCCTCTGACAGCTGGGCTAGGTCTGTAGTGGTCCAACTCTCTCCAGCTGAGGATTCAAGATTGGAGCCCAATGCATGGTACACCTCGTTTGCACACAGTATTTATCCACAAACATGCACACACACACACACACACACACACACACACACACACACACACACACACTCACACAGACACACACATACGCACACGCACAAACACATATGCACAAAGCACCAAACTCCATTCCAACTCAAGGCCAGCTGCCTGATCCTATAATCAGAGATGAAGCTGGCTCTGCTAAGATGGTGCATTAGAATTCTGGGCATCAGCTACACTTTAATTGATAACTGCTTCGTCTTTGATTTCAAGCTGTTGTGTCGTTTGATTAGAATGCTATGTTGTATTCAAGGAAAGACACCAGCCCCTTTGGTATTTTATTGATATCATCATCATCATCATCATCATCATCATCATCATCATCATCATCATCATCATCATCATCATTTTAGTGCCCCAAGAAAAAATACATAGGAGACAAAATTTTGCATGTTTCCAAAAAATTTCTATCGTCAGAAGATTTTTGTTTTATGGAATTCCTGTGAACATGGTGGGTGAGAGTTATGAGCACAACAGAGCTCTCATCTCATTAACGGCGTGGATTCAACTCTTTGGGGACTTTGTTTGTGGATGAAGCTCCCACTCTCCCACACCTCCACCACATCCTTTCCTCATATGAACTAGACAGGCAGGATATGAGAAGTCATCAAGCTGAGGAATGGAAGGGGAGAGCAGTCAGAGGAGATGAAAGATACAGGTGCTATGTTGGTTCCAGTATCAGTGGTGGAAAGGCTGTTGCCTGTAGCGATAGATGCGCTGATGTGCAGTTCATTCTCTAAACAATGCATGCGTTGACAGGTTGTGAAGGCTGTTATGTAGCTGGCGACCTCTCCAAGTGTGTAGTTTAATTTATAAATGAATAGAAGTAACTTGTTAAAATATGTCTTGAATTCAGACTAAAATTCAGACCAACTCTCCCCCATGAAGGACGCAGAGGAATTTCTTGCTGTCTGAAATTAACCAGACTATACCTGGGTTTATCTCTGGCTTCAGGGACGTGGGCTTAGAGTGAACAGTTACATATTAGTAAGTAATTGTGAAGAGGGAAATAACAATAGGCCACAGGTTACAGGTATACACAGCTGGGAAACCTGATATGGAAGTAACCACCTGAAATCTACTAAAATGTGTTTCTTTTATTAAAATCATCAGAGAATTGTTCTGCGACATATTAAAGATTAACAGAATCAATCAGTTATACGCAAAAAGCTTTCTGCACGTTGTGTTTCATCATCGACGGGGAACATTAATTTGCTATTGGGACCTTTGGGATAGTCTGTTCAGATGCCATTTCTACTTAACTCAGCTTCTAAGGAGAGTTTATTATTTTTAAGCACTTGGTGTACTTTTGTTCAAGTGTCACAGATAGAGCTGAAGACAACAATACAACTTCTGCAAGCCTCATATGTCCCTCCCTTTTGACACTTAGCTTTTGTTGTTCAGATGTATTACTTTTCAGAGTCTGTGAAATAGAGCTCATCACATCTTACTACTTTGTTCCATTCCTCTGGGTCCCAGGGTTGCGTTCTTTACACCAGGCCATGTATCTCTGTGCTAGCTTTGAACTCAGACAGGTTTTGAATTGCTGCCTTGCATAGAGAGCTGCTTTTTGTTGTTGAGAGTTTCTGACACATTTTTACAGTTCTGTGATCAGTGTCAAAATACTGGCTTTGGCTTCCTTGTGGGGAATTGTCTTTGTGGGAAATTACTGTTATTACCTTATCTACCTAGACTTATATGGTAAACTGAATTGGCTATATTATATGTTAGGTTAGAAGTTATATACATGCCAAATATACTACATCTGAATGTAGTGACAGTGAGTGCCCACGTCATCATGCTATTTCTGTATGGACATGTTTTTAGAATTTACATGAGATAATTGTACAGGTAGCATAAAGATGATTTGTTTCATTGCACATTACTCAGTCATTCTTCTCCAGTAAATTACACTCAAATCATGCTTGTAAATGAAACATAATTGAAGAATAAGAATTAGCACTTAAAGGTTAGTAATGTATTTAGTGCATAATTATCTTGATGTAAAGCATAAAGTGAAACATTTGTATTTCCATATTCACAGGTACATTGTGTAGCAATCACTACAGTTTTTGAATATTGTTGGATAGCCGCTGCCTTCCCAACGGAGTAATTAAAAAAAGAACTTCCTGGCAAACAAAAAGTGACAAAAATGATCATATTTTTTCATGTAAATTTCAAATTATCCAACAGATATCCGAATGTTTAGACAGTGGTACATATTTTTATATTCATCCTTAGTATATTGACTTTTAACATAACGATACTCGTTTGTGAGCTTTCGGTTTGTTTCGCTTCAGAAATCCGTCCAGTATTGCCAGTATTGCAGTAACTAAACAATAAGAACATCACTTTTTCAGATTTTCTACCCCATTTTCAGGAGGGAAGACCAGCATATTATCTTTAAATATGGATTTGTGTAGTTCTACTTTAAGGCTCCTTTCCAACAGTCATAAACAAGAAAGCAAGAGCCATTTAATACTTCTTCAGGATTTACCATCCCAGCTTTTCGTGAAGGCTTTTCCTCTTGGGTCAAAAACCTCTAACATGTGAGGATTTGCAAGTAACAGCTGTGAAATTCAGCCGAAACATGTCGGTATAAATGAAACCAATGGAGGCCAGTCCTGTGAACAACCTTGATAAACACACAACTCTATTAGTATGGAACTCATGAATCTGTTGGACCGGGATGGGGTTTTATATTCTATGGCCTCACACTGCTGCTTTCAGCAAACAGTCTACCATTATTCGGTCTGACAAGAGAGCAAACACTGCATTCAAGGATAAAGAAAAAGCATACCCCCTCTTTTTGTCATGTCTCTTCATCCTGCACCCTTATGCTACTTTGTTCTCTCTCTCATTTTCACACTTCTGCTTGTATCTCCTTGTTATTTTGCTAGCCCTGCTCTCTGTGCATTTACCAGCAGCATTAGAGAATGGAATGCAAGCCTTTCAAGCAGGTTTTCGTTTCCATGAGCTCATCTCATCAGTCAAGAAATGTGATTCATTATCATTGTTTCCAAGTCAAACCAAAAAAATGCAGCATGTTTTTTTTCATGCAACAAACTATTACAGTGGCTTCATCTTAAAGAAAATGGATGGATGGATAGATGGATGGATGGATGGATGAATGGATGGATGGATGGATGGATGGATGGATGGATGGATATATGGATGGATGGATGGATGGATGGATGGAAGCTAATCAGAATGGTGTTCTAATGCGTTCAGTTTATTTTGTGATTACCCATGATGCTCAAAAATTACCTTTTTCATGCTCACATATTTGCCAAAGCTGCTTCGGTAACTTGAACCTTGTGCTTCTCAAGTCATTCAAATATTCTATGTAACTGACTGGCAGAGAAAACTAGGAACTGATATTCAATGTATGACTACCTCTGCAGAGCCAGTACAGAGGGATGCCCAGCAGTCAAATGTTGTAACTGCTATTCAGAGTTCAATCTCTTTCTCCCTACACTGTATGACTGATTAATAGTCTTTGCAATGGCTTAAATAACCCCTTTGAATTGGTTCAGAAACTCAAGGTTGGTTAATTTATTTATTTACTTTCTTTCACGGTGAGCCAGAGAATTCAACTGCTCATCATATTCACTTGTAACAGTCCTCTTTATGCTGTACAAAGTCACCAAATGATGGATGTTTAATGGTCAAAGTATCAGTGTAATCATCCCGAAAGTTATTCAGACACACTGCATATTTTAAATTTTGAATTGATATTTTGCTCAAATTTGAGTTTAGCCTAACCAAAAATGGAAATACTTTGGAATAGCTCATGTCCACCCAAGGAGGACTAGTCATGCATGAGCAGAGATAAATTTTGAACTCAGATGCTTGGCAGTGCAAGCTGTGCCCCTGGTTGGAAATCAGTAATGTGCAATCATCACATATTTGTACATCCACACTTAGCCACTTACTAATCCTCAGGGTGTTTGGGAAAATTTTGTTTCTACTAATTTTTCCCAGCCGAAGCTAAAAGGATTACAGTTTAAAACCTAGGATATTGTCAGGTATGTGATCCAGTCATTTCTAGACACAGATATGACCTGACATATATCTAATAGGACAATCTGATATGTTTCCGTCTTACTTTGAAATTTCTTTTAAATGGCCTCAATATTGCTTGGAAATATTTTCTATACCGAAAAAAGGTTAGGTCATCTGTGGCATTGTGTGTAGACATTGGAGCATGAAGGAGAGTGTCCTTCCGCTACAATCTCAGTGTACAGTATTGCCTCTGACACCTTTGTCTCCGCGGTTCACAAATAAAGGGGGCCCATTTGAAATAAGAGCTCTGGGAATTCTTCACTACCTTTCCACTCAGGCAAAGGTGTCCGTACTTTGTGATCTAGGAAGAACGTCATGGAGGAGTTACCATAACAACCCAATGCTAGTCTGGGAATGTGATGAAGGTTGTTGCTTCACTTAAAATGTTTCTTACTGTGTAGGACAAAATAGTTAAAGGCACGTATCAAACTGGAATATTCATCGCTTTTCTTAATTTAAATTGTTGGTCAGTGTTGCGGGATTTTCTATTTGAAGAAAGCAAGGGAAGAAGAAAGTCCACTTTAATAATACCCTACAGGGAAATTGTCTTTACACTTCACACTTATAGAGTTACATGCATATACATGTGTTACACCATGCATTCATACATACATTGTTATGTACAGACCCCTAAACACAACACACTAGGGGCCTGGAGGCATGCAATAGCACACAGTATACAGTATATAGGGGGAGGCAGAAGGTGCCTTGGCGGTGGATGGGAGGTGAGCTGACACCTCCCACTGTCAGTTCACTCTCCGAGGATGGCTGGGGGGGGGGGGGGTCGAACAGTCAATCTCCAATCATAGGGCGCCCGCTCTAGCGCTGAGCCACTGCCGCCCCTATTATTTTCATTTTATTCTTAACCATGTACTTCTCCCTGTATTGACTAAAAGGTTGAACTTCAAGGTTTTAATTTGTAAGGTTAGATTTTGCCTGAAAAAGGTGGAATAAGGTCTGGAATACCATAGAACAGAAAGTCTGAGCAATCATGTATTATAATGTTAAGCTCAAAGAACTTTCCCAATGGACGGCAAAGCCTTGCTTGCCTTCAGCTTTCTGACCCAGCACTTTTATTCAGAAGTGGCTTTTGCCTTTCTTTCGTGTCCCTTAAATGCCGCCTTGGAGTGACCACTATGTCAGGGTGGACACAGAGGTGACAGCAACCTGAATGGACCCTTCGGTGCATTCAAATTTATGGCTGACCAGTTCCCTGAAAGTATGTGCTGCTAGAAAAGGGTTTAAGTCCTGTGAAATCATAACAATTCTAAATCTTTCAAGCCGTGGCCAACTCATTATTCCTGATACAAGGCTTAGGGTGATTAGACCATATCGTGCTCTCTCTCCTCTGCCATATGCTTTCTTTCTTTCAACAGGATTATCGTATCACTTTTTTCCGTAATTGGAGAGATGAAAAGTATGCTGGTGTAGGCTGTTTCATTACAGGACCCAAACACAACCCATCTTCTAGAGTTAATTTTGGAACAGAATTTAATATTGATTGTTCTCCATCTTAAATATAAACTGAGCTGGCCTTTTTGTCCTGGTAGCAGCATGGTGCTGGAAACTTCAAATGGGATAAGGCAGCAGAATTTATAATAAACAAGATTAAAAGTGTAACTTCCTATGAACAGCCTCTAGAGAAGGCAGTGTTCATCTCACACTGCCGTTCTTAAGTCAGATAGAATGTTTTCATGACAGTAGGTCTTTACTGCTCAAAACTATTTAACATATTGTTTTTTTTTACAAGATCTAATACTTACATGCATGTGAACAAATTTAATTGGAGAAAATTAAGTTCCCATTTATATTTGGTAAAGGTTTCTATTTTGAATATGTGCAGGGCATTGTTTGTTGCATTATTTTGTATTCATGTAAATTAATAATTTAGATAAGTCAATAATTAAACAATAGTGCTCAGAAAATGCAAACGATCAAGGCAGTAACATTTGTGTTTGTGAAGGAGATTAGAAGAAGAAAATCCACTTTATTAATCCCCTAATGGGGAAATTATTTTCTACACTCTATATACAGTATGTCTTGTGTTGGATACAGAATTTTTGTGCAGGCTCCTGAAACACAACCACAGCACACAAGGGGCCTGTGAGCATGCAATTAGTAAACACAACAGTACATGGGGAGGAAGTGACGGGCAGTGTCTTTGGCTGGCACACCAATTGAGCAGCTTGTAATGGGGACGGCACCTTGCTCAAAGGCGCCTCGGCAGTGGCCAGGAGGTGACACCTCTCACAGTCAGTTCACTCTCTGAGGATGTTGGATGTGTGGCAAAGCGGGAATCGAGCCACCGATGCTCAGGCGATGTCTGGTCATAAGACATTGGTATACCACTGAGCCACTGCTGTCCCCTTAGATTAGTCCTAATTTGTGATGCAAAATGTGTTTTGCACTGGCCAACATAATGAAAACAGCACTGTTTCAAAATGTATGTCAAAACGTTACTTTAAAGCCATATTTTACTTTTAAAAATGTCTTACATTAAAATTAACATACCAAACTAAAGCAAAAGTGTATTTGAAACTTGAGCTGGCTGACAGAGTAAATAAGAACCCGACATAAGCATTTATCCCCTTTACTCAGTGTTTAGTTGAAGCATCTTTGTCAGGGATTATATCCTTGGATCTTCTTGGATATGACCAGAAAAGCTTTGCACACCTGGATTTTGGGGATTTTCTGACATTCTTCTCTGCACATCCTCTCAAGCCTCTGCAAGTTTTTAGATTATTGGTAGGCAATCATTTTCATTTCTTGAAGAAAGGACATTGTCCCTTAGCCACTTTTGGTGGCAAAGGACACTGTTGTGTAAGCTACTTGGCTTTCAGTGTCCTTTATGTGTAATCTGTTAAAGGGAACCAAGTGATGGGTTAATAGCACTTTGCCAGCATTTAGATTCAATGCCTTTAGTTTGAAATTAAAAACTAAAATGAGAAGCTCCCTTGATGTTGTACTTCATTGTGATCCCTTTAAGTAGCCTTTGAAAAGATTTCCTCTAAAATATTTGGCTTGTGTGTATTTGTTCAGCCATTTTTAAAGTGTGTATTTAGCTTAGTATGAATTTTGTATGCTGCTTGATGTTTCAGTGCTAACATAAGTTTCTAGATTCTGCTTGATTAGTTATTACTGATCTTGTAGATTATTGATGTTAATGTACAACATAGGATCATTCAGTATTTTTAGATGTACCACCTTGTCTTTTCATCAGGATTCACTGGCTAGTCCAAATTTATCCCTCCTAATCGCTGTGGTGATGGCTCTTTGGGCATAGGGCTGCCTGTCTGTCTGCCTGGATGAATGAACAGATGAGCTTCCATGAGACAGCATAGCCCCACGATTCTTCATGGTGACCAAATATGGACTGTCTGATACATGTATGAAGAGAGGAGACGGGGGAACTAAGTTGGCACAGACTGCTCTGACATTCTTTGGCCTCTCTCAAAAGGCTTCTGTCCATCATCACACATCCATGAAGCGAGCAGACCTTGTGTATAGAAGTGCAACAACATGAATTGTAGCAGTCTTTTTGAAAAGGTTCATTCATCAGACTTATTTTAATGAGGAGTTTAAAATAGAGAGCTCAACAGTTTGATGACAATTTATAATAACAGACTTACACCATGAGTGTTACAAAAAAACATGCTTTATATCAACACAATGAAGAGCAGGGAAGTAATTAATTCAGTAAATTGATTAAATGCCTTGCAAGTGGAAGGCATAGGCTTCCTGCCACTAAAATAGATGTAATTGGACTGTGGATGTTGTGCAGGAATTAATTTTAATACGGATTTCTTGCCCTGGCTATATATGAGCAGCTTTTGTTGTTTCCATGCATGAGATGTATGCATCTGCTTTAAACTGCACAGCAATGCAAAGACCTGAGACACGGGCGATATTCAATAAATTGTATGTCAGTGCTGTGCTGCAGGTTAACGATTAACTCTGGTGTTTTTCTTGGGGCCCCTTTGAAGTGGACTTATTTCAGACTCTGCTTATCTGAATTGGAGAGAAATTTGAAGGAGTGAAGTGGTCCTTTGGAAAAAACTATCTCCACTCCTCTGCTTCCTGAAGGTCACTCTGCAGTTAATGGGACTTAACCAGTCTTCAGTATTTTTTTTGTCTTTCTTGAATTGTTTGCAATGTGGACTATGAACATAAATTCTTCCTTGAGGAATCGGCTGAGCTGCTTTTTGACTCATCTTCCTCAGACCTTGCTTTATATTATAATTTTGCCTGTGTGAAGTGTCGAAGGCTAACAAGTGTTTCACATGATTCATCTAGAAAGAGAAAGCTGGTATGGTATTGGTATTGAGGCCGTTTCTTAAATGCCATGTAAATAGTTGTGCAAAAAATAAACACTTATTGTTGCCATTGAAATGTATGAGGCAGTTGAGATACAGATAAATAGTACTTACCTGAGTTTCTGATTATATCGAGGCATGTTAAGTTCCATTTTCAAGAAAAATGTTTGGCAGAAGGATATTACAGACGGTATAATTGTTACTATTTGTTATTATAAATATAACAAAGTCTGCCATTGTGTAAAGTCACATAACAGGTGAAGAACCTCTTTATTTACATTACCTTCCATTACCTGGTCCACAAGCTTATAGCTGTGTTTACTAGTGGTGTGCGTGCCATGCCTGCTGGCTTTTATCCAGATGGAATAGGGAGATCCTGTCAAACACAGGTCACCTGTCTCAGCGTAAAGATGTAGAACACACACGGAGCAAAACCCACCCCTGTGGGAGACCTCAACAATGTGTGGGATGTGTGGAGACATTTTTGTGACACAGGTAAAATGTTTGTATTACTAATTTTATGTAACATAATCATAGCTCGTCTTTAACACATACTGGCATCTATCATTTTATATTCTGTGGCCTATAATGTTTGGAAATTTTTAAAGAATAGAACTTTATGTGTCTCTTCTGAATTGTTTGTTTTGTTCCTAGCCTTCCAAGAACTGTACACAGATCGTGTTTGCAGTTATTTTACAACTTAATGCCTTGTTGACTTACCAAACGTTTTTTGCTACAGTTTGTTCACTTTGTGTCAATTATGATTTAATGCAATGACGCAAAATTGATCAAAACACAAACTTTATTAGCTGGCTGAAATTGTAGTAATTGCTCTCTGTCTGTCATTAATGAGTAAGCTGTTGGCTAAGCAGATGAGCAAGGAAACACTGGTGATCACTGAACTTGTTCAACATCAGTGGGGCAGCAGTGGCTCAGCAGTAGAACGGGTCGTCCAATGTTTGCAATGTTGGCGGTTCGATTCCCACTCCCACCCAGTCACCCGGAGTGTGTGTGTGTGTGTATATACAGTACAGTCTATATATACTGTGTGTATATATACTGTTTATAGACTGTTGCACCTTAAAAATTGAGGAAACTCTTCTCATAGTTTCAACTAACATATAAATCTGAGATTGTTTTACACACCTGTGTTAGCATGGAAATATGATTGATGCATATTTTGAAAGCAATAAAAAAAGATTTGTACTCAATCAACTTATTTCAAATATTTAGTTACTTTTCCAGAATGGTGAAAGTGAAACTTTTTTTTGTTGCTCATTTCTGCTTGAACTTCACAGTTCTTGTAGCCTTTTGTCCTAATTACAGCTCTGAGTTGATATCTAGTCTGTCTGAAGTTTGCTGTGAACTGGATAAGAGTATGGACAACTGTCTTCTGCATTACATGTGGGCAACTGTGAATGAAAAGTAAAACTTGGGAATGTCATGTTTCTTTAACATCTCACTGCAGGTGAGATGTTGAAGAAACATCAAAGAACCTCCATGGGTTCATTATTGATTAAAGAAATTTGTCCAACTCAATGATTTCAGTGAGTTTTTGGATTTGTTTGAGACATGGGAAAAAGAAAAGTTTGAGCTCCCTGTTGTTCTTATGTGTCACATTTTGTCCTTTCGTCCAATTTACAGCTCAATATTGTCACAAGGAATCTATGTCAGGGGCATTAAGACCCTGTCCTTTGTGTGAGAAATATGTACACAATAAGACTCAAGGGAAAAGCTCTGAGCAGGTGCAGGGAACATTTCACATGTGCACACACTCTCATAAATGCATGCACCCTCACACATAATAAAACACCAAGGGTGAATGTGTAAAGTACTCGCCGTGCCCAGTAAGGAGGGAATTGGACACAGTGGAGCGGTCAGCTGAACGTAACAGATTTACCGACCATTCAACCGGGGTGGGGCAGAGTAGTGAGAGAGAAGCTTTTTGAGTCACGCCCAACATAAACTGCAGTAATTCTCTGAAACCTTGTAACAATGTCCCTGAATTCTCCTGGTAGTTACACTTTTATTTCCCCACTTTCACAACTGCCAGATGTTTAGTGGCTCGGTTAGAACAGCAGGCATCAGCTCTCACTACAGTCTGGGGAATGCATGCTGATTTATCAGAATCAGTGGATTATTATTTAGACAGTCGATAGTTGCTGCTCTAGAAATTACACCAATAAAGTGTTGTAAGCTTTCTGTGTAAAGCTGTGTGTGAATTTCTTCACACATATTTTGTAAGGTTTTCACACCTGTGTGTGTTTGAAGCCTCTGCATCTGGCTCTCTTTATTATCAAATGGCAGCAGCCATGCCCTCCAGAACTGTTGCCTTGTCTTTTGAATCCTACTTCAAAGGGCAAGGCTAAAATGGTTCAGATAGGAAATAGACACTTTCATCTTCATTAGAACTGAAACAATTAGACAACACAAAGCCTATTATTTTAGCATAAAGGAGCTGTGCACCCCTAATACCACCCACTGAATGCTGGCTCGGAGTCTCACAGTCCTCTCCCAAAGCTATCCAAGAAATCATTCTAACAAGGAGCACTGAAACTTTCATTAATTAGTTACCATTAGTCTGTTAGTCTGTTTAGCATTTGTGCTTTCCCCTGCTGGGTTAGGAGTTCTTCAAGGGCCATTTTAATTGTTTCTCTAACTTTAACTATCAACTATATTTGTTTGCAGGAGGCAACAAGCTGGAGAACCAGCAGTTCCGTCTAAACTGGGCTTGGATCTCTTTGGAGAAGGAGCACTACGTGGTCCAAGAAGAGGTCAAATTCCTTGAGGTGGTGCTAAAACGTCGGGGATACCTTGGGGAGACCTCCTTCGTTAGTAAGCTTACTCTCCTTTGTTTTCATTGTTAATTGTACTAATAATTCCACTCGAGGTGAGAAAAAAAATACTCATAATTCATCCTTAGTTGCTGGCAAGCATTGACAGTTGGTAGTTTTTTAATTTGTTTCAGCATTTCTAAAAAATTTCAATAAAAATGTTGACTTGATCATGATTATGTTCCAGATCCTCCACTGCACTTTTTCACACTACAAAATGCTACACACTAATACATTTGATGTATTGATGTATTTTTATATGAAAATAGTAGGAGTATCATTCAAGCAAAATATGTCAATGTCATTACTCCCGTTATGAACAAAAATTTCATAACTTGAAAACTGGTGTTTCAAGATAATTAAATATTTTTTATCAATACTTCTCCTGCTCAAGATGAAATCAAAACACATTAATCTAAAGCTCAAATTTAAGAGTGGTCTGTAAATAATTGTTGTGTTCTGGTGACTGACTTGATGTATTCCATGGTTCACTCCTGACATGCTCTGCTCTGACACAAACGCCCCTAAACCACTGGAGCTGATTCTTTTGGCATCCTGAAAGCTAATACTGAAAGAGACAAACAAAAATGATGTAAAAAGTCAAAACCTTCTCAGCAGAGCCTTTTATGGAATTATTTTTTCTAATATATTCTATTTAGGGCAAAGTTCCAAAGGCAAGTATTTATAGACAGGCTGTCACACTAGACATACACAACACATACACACACACACACACACACACACACACACACACACACACACACACACACACACACACACACACACACACACACACACACACACACACACACACACACACACACACACACACACACACACACACACACACACACTGTTTTACTTATTTTTAGGACTCTTCTACGGCTGATCTAGCCACTTTTTGAGGTCACAGGGGTCTTTACCTTTCACCTGTCTCTTCTGGCCAGCATTTATTAACGTTCCACTAACACCACAGCTTAGGCTGGTCACGGAGTGATGGTGTGCATTCATAAGTAATGTCTCTCTGGGGTGTTGGTCATGAAAAAGGCAAAACTTCAGATATTATTTGAAGCACTTTAACAGCTGTAACTAAATGAGCTGTAATGACTGGATTCATTGATTTATAAAAGGCAGAAATTCTTAGTCCTGGCACTATTCCATTTTTAATACCACAATTTATTATTTAAAAATATTAAAATAGAATAATATGAGTAGATGATAAAAGTTAAATCTCCAAGGATCATTTTATGTACTTCTCTCTGCATCCTTGAATACCACAGGGTGTCATACTAAAAATAAAACGTCTCTGAAGTACACACATTTCTGACCTTTTATAATTCCTCAAACTGCACAGTATACAGTGTACTGAACTTCAGGGAAGAAAGACAGGCAGATCATTATGCTGTACTGTACTATAAAGACACATAGGTAGATATCCACAGAAAAGTAAGTTACTGTTAAAATATACTGTACATTACTTTATTCATGTTAATTCAGTGCAAGAGAAGACCCCACGGTACTCACTAAATCAACATTTTATATATATATGTGTGTGTGTGTGGGGGGGGTGTTTGTGCATCACGTATAACAATTCCCTTGTTTTGTTTTTCTGCAGCTTTGCTACTGTTTTATTAATGGTGGCATTATAAATTAAAGCCGTGCAATTTTGAACTTTGGAAACACTCTGATTTCACCAGGAAAGAAAATTATGTTTTGCATTTTCAAAAATGTCCAGAATAACTAATGTGCTGTAATAACATCAAATAACAGTTATTCTGAATGCACTTTTCTAATGATCATGCAAAATGGAATGATAATAGTTGAGTGAAGACGTACCTTTCCCTGCTGGTGATGGAAAACACACAAAAGAAGCTGTAATTCATTTTTTATCCATGTCAGAAGCATTCTGTTTTACAAGACCCTTAAAATTGTTATAGCAATTACTTTTTTTTCTCTCTAAATGCATATGTAACCTTATATGTTGTTAAATTTTCATTACAGGGAAAGTGAGTGCAAGTTTGCATCCCTAGGCGTTGATTCTTTGATCATGGAACATTTTTTTCAGCCTTGTATAATATCCTTGGAAACATTTATGTGTCAATATGTCGGCAGAAAAAGTATTTCCAGACCAAACTAAAAGATTAAATAGAAACTGATGATAGTAACATGTTCTGCTTCAAAGGGGGAAAAAACTTCCACAGCAATCATCCTTTGAGTTTAGTTGCTTACCCTGCTGATGACTAAAGATTTAAAGTAGCAGACCGTGTAGTTTAGCCAGCATAAACAAACCACCTGACAGTTTCAGCCTCCCATCCTCAGTGTTGCAATGAGATTTTAACTGATCCCAGGCCAGTGCCTTCTCACAAAGACAAGGCCCATCTCTCCTTTCCAAACCCTGCTTGAGTGAACACAGATCAGAGGAGCCCTTTGGTAGGCTACTTCTTCTTTGCCCACTGTGCATAGAGCAAGTGGGACCAGTTCAGAGGCTACAGAGAGCCCACCTGCCACAAAGTCTCAAAGTGACTGCTTTGATCCAGGATATCCAATGCAGGCATTGTGTAGGAAATAGAGTTAGGAGCAAATGCTCTCTCCTCTCCTACAGTAGTTTCTCTTTGAAGGCTGCTGATTTGTCAAGGTAGATTGAGCTTGACCATTTTATCTCAGGACATATGCGCAGGGACCTTTTCCTTCTGTGTGCACTTGCATATCAAAGGACACTTTTTATTTGTATCAAAGAACAGAATGGTAATATTTTTAAAGCCAAACTCATGCATTTCTTAATATGTGGTCTTTTGAAATTGTTGTGTGTAGTCTTGATGCGATATTTCAGTTTTTGTCTTTTCTTTCTTCCGCCTCTCAGTTGTAAACAAACAAGATTAAAGAAAAATCCGGATACTGCAGTGTCCCATTTATCCAGTAATTTCTTGTTTATTACATCTGTGGTGGCCTAGAGGACTGTGGATTGCCTTGGGTTGTGTAGACATTTTTTGTTTTTTTACCAACAGTCCCCAGCTGTGTACTGTGTGTGTAGTTAGCAAAGATATGCAGAGGCTGTAAACTCCTACTCAATGTGAATCCAACAAGCCTCACAGGTATACTGACCGTAGGTGCTATCAAGTGTTTTTCACACTGAAGGTAAGACAATCAAAATTAGTCTTAAACAACTGCTGTAACCAGGAGGGCATCATGTCTTATTGGCTGTATTCTCACCATGGTCATTTTAACACTTGGGGAAGAAGAAGAAGATGTAGAAGAAGGAGGAGAAGATTTTGATTTTGATTTTCCAAAAACACTTTAATCACATTCAAACATTTTACAAGTTTACATTAGATGAAAGCACTAAAGTGCTTCAGAAGAAGAAGAATATTTTGTGCAAAAAAACACAGTCAGAACATTTTACAATTTTCTATTAGATGAAACTTCAAAAACACTAAACACCAATAAACAAAAGGAAATACAATTTAAAAATTAGTGCATTATATCAGGAAGTTTGCAAAAGTGAGGTGATCATCAGCTAAAGGAAAGAAGAAGAAGAACCAGAACAGGAAAAACAAGAGGAAAAACAAGAACTGGAAGACCAAGAAGAACAAGAACAAAAAAAACAAGAACAAGAAAAACAAGAACAAAAAGAAGAAAACTATGTGCGCCCAGAGTAGCATCTTTAAACTAACTGTTATGTCATTTGGTTATCTGTCATCACATTTATACAAATTCACTCGCTAACAGCAAACTAACGCACCCAAGAAACGTACAGTGGTACCTCTACTTACGAAATCATTTGGTTCCGGAAGAAATTACGTAAGTAGAAAGTTTCGTAAGTAGAGATGCGTTTTCCATGCAAATGCCCTAATCCTTTCCAAGCCCCCAAAAATTCCAACATAAATGTTTTATAAAGCATAAAAATGCATTAAAACATGTAACAAATACATGTTACGTTTAGATTATTACACAATAAGTGAGAGTTGTGCTTCACGTAAATAACAAAGAATAGAGTAAAGAATGAAAACGATGGTCATTTACCTTTTAACTGCTGTCTTCATTGTTTTTTGCCCTCTTTGGTTCATGCGCTCTTGCCTCACAATGCCAAACAGAGTGAATTCCAGTTCTCCTTTTGAACTTCTCCAACCATCCACGCGGTGCCTTAAACTCCTTAAACTTCATTTTGTTTTAATAACGTGGCGATTGTAGATGCATGACAGCAATATTCTTTGGCGAGATCAACCAAACGCATCCCTTTTCCATGCTTTTCTATGATCTCTTGCTTTGTTTGTATGGACAGAAAATTCTTTTCTTCGACTTTTTTTTCTTCTTTTCTCCATCACTTTCTTGGGGTCCATAGCGAATACTCAAAAACGTAAAATATTTGCACAAAACTATCAGAACACCTCACGGGTCGAGGGCCGAATGATTAGGACCCTACATAAACACCGATCTAACTCCACACAGAGGTCCCTCTTAGCCAATGGGATGCCAGGAAGATACTAGGTAATATCCAATTGCAGAGCAGCTATGAGAATGTTACGTTCAGGAACCTGTGGGAGCTGCGAGTAGCAGCCCATACTGTATTTTTACCTTTCGTAAGTCCAAATTTCTTTCGTAACTAGAGGCAATATTTTCCTGCTGAGAAATTTCGTAAGTAGAACATTTCGTAAGTAGAAAATTTCGTAAGTAGAGGTATCACTGTATTTGTTAAAGGGTGAATATTTAAAATATGTTTCAGATGTGTGATGTTTATATCTAATGTGTCTTGATTATTACTTGGTTTGTCTATTTTTTTAAGGCATTGGCACAAAGGATGGTACTGCAGAGAAGGACAAAGATTTTAGAGGAAAATCTCAGAAACAGGTGCAGTTCAACCCAGGCCAAACCTCAGCCACCTGGAAGGTCCGGATCCTGACAGATAGCGAGTATGAAGTATCAGAGACCTTCCAGATTGTTCTGTCTGAGCCAGTGATGGCAGCTCTTGAGTTTCCAGAGGTTGCTGATGTGAAGATTCTGGACCCTGAGGACGGTCAGTGAATATTTTATTTCCAGGATTTTAAACAATCAGAGTCATCCTTTAAAAACCAGACAAAGATGAAAGTCAGTTTTGTCAGTAAGTGTTTGAGCCCCAATGGCTGGTACCCCAAACTACCAGCAGCACATAACACATTGCATGTGTTTTTCTTTCAGGAAAGTGCACAAAACAATCAATAAAGTGGAAGGAGGCAAAATATTTGTAGGGAAAGTAGGTGAACAAGGATTATGAACCGATATAAATTACTGCATATCTCACACATTATTGGGATTTACAAGTCTCTATAAGATTTTTTTTTTTTTAGCATGAAATCTCTATTAAATTGCAATCACTCATCAGCCCTTGCCTTAGCTCTCTTCAAGTTTTGAAGAACCGCTTCCATCTGACTGGATACATGAGAGAACTTAATATTTCAAATACAATGACATGAAGACTGAAACCATAGAGGAATTAAGAGCAACGTGAACTTAAATAAATCTGGGTGGAAGACAGCAACATAATTAGTAAAAACAAATTGTGTTTAGTTGCAGTATTCTTCCTTTCCATGAGACAAGGTCATATGGATATTGAGATGGAATCATGCTGACCTCCCTTGCATGCTAAATGAAAGCTACAGATGAGCATTTTTACTGAAAACAACTAAACTCTGAAAGAGCTGAGATAGAGTACTGAATAACATGAATATAAAAAAAATGAGTGTCCTCATCCCACATGGCTTCTAGATGGCAATCAACAAATGTGTTAGTTATCTCTTTGCAAAAAGTAAAACTTGTTTTATGTTGTCCTCTTACAGATCAAAGTCTATTGTGATAATATACTGTTTATACACTAAAAATCTTTGTATTTTGGCCTCTCAAGGTCAAATACATTTTAAAGACATAAAAACAGATTTTTAAAGTTTTGTAGCATATCACTGAAAGTGGATGAATTAAATAACCCAGAAGCTGCTATCTGTAAACGGTGGAAATGCATTTAACATAATCGTAGCTCAGACTGGAAAAAGTATTATAAGCAAGAACTGAGGAGAAACCACATCATCCTGTGCCGTTTGGTTAATTCAGAGGATGGGAGAGGAAAGTTCAAGCTCTGATGACTTCCCAATACCTTATTAATGTTAGAAACCACCTTCCTGATCATGAGATGTAGCTATGAGAAAGGGGGGAGACAATAAGATGAGTATAAGATTTCTTTGGTGTCTCTACTCTCAAACATCGAAACACCTTTTTGATTGCCAATTTCTGTGGGTAAGACTTTTTAAATGTACCGTAACTGTGTGAATTGCTCACCCACATCACCATCTTTATCTCTCACCAGGCCAGTAACTACGCCCTTCTTTTTGTGGTGTCACGTGTGTTTTTATGAGTCGACTGCGCTGCAATATTTGTTGCTGATAAATAAACAGTAGATGCCAGATTCTGATTAAACATGATAGAGGCACCATCAGGGGAGCTGTAATCAGAGCTGTCATTTGTCTCAGTGTGTAATCTGCAAGCCTGTGCATTAAAACACTTTGATGCAAATACTGACAAAATGATTTGATTTGCTCTGAAGCTTCTCCCTTTCCTTCATTTTTAATCAGATTGGAGTAAACCTCTTCAATCAACCACATTTATAAACAGAACTAACACAAAGGTATTTAACTGTGAACACTTAACTAACATGCAAATCAGCTAATGTAGTGAACTCTGATTTTTCTCACATAGAGTCAACAGTCTTCATACCCTCAGCTGTATACAATATAGAGGAGGACATTGGTGAGCTGTTTATCCAAGTACACAGAAGTGGAGATGTCAGTCAGGAGCTGATGGTCATCTGCTTCACTCAACAAGGTAACACTGATAAAGCTATAAATTTCTTTTATATTCAAAAAATATATTTGAGAGGTATATGATTATTTGTAAGTCATAATTACCCGCAAGCAAGACATGTTGCTCGTCTTGATCACATTTCTTCCTTGAAATGGAATCTGCAGTTTGGATGAACTGAGATAGGAGGCATCTGTCAAGGAAAACATTTGCGGAAGTAGCAGATGGTGAAATTTGCCCTGTTTATAGCGACTGTTGAGCACAAATGTCTTGGCATTAGGTTTGTATTTTGACGTATGCTGAATTCATTCTTACTCAGAAAATGTTGCAGCACAGCGGCAATTAATTAGTGTACCAACGACTGAAGAAACCCAGTACCTCATCATCTTTCGTCTTTTTCTCAATAGCTGCTACAGTATTTTATTATAAAACCTTTAAAATGTCAGAAACGGGAAAAAATGACTTCATAAAGATGTGCCTTGTTTCAAAATATTTATGTAAATGTTAAAATGTAGTTGGAATTGAATGCTCGTCTTTCCTGCATAGCTATATACTCGTAAGTAAGTGTGTGTGTGTGTGTGTGTGTGTGTGTGTGTGTGTGTGCGTGCGTGCGTGCGTGCGTGCGTGTGTATAAATAAATTGGGTGAAGGAACCTTGTCTTGTCACGTTTTGATAAGATACTGTATTATTCTCTGACGTAAGTCATCATTGTCATTCAACAGAGAACAATTTTAGGGAAGTAATATATATAGTTTTTTGTGTCTAAAAAATTGTTGCCAATATTAAACATTAACTTATGCCTACTATAATTCTTTTCCCACTCAGTTTCAGCCACAGGGACCATCCCCACTACCGTGCTCTCCTACTCTGATTACATCTCCAGGCCCGAGGACCATCACAGCATCCTGCGCTTTGACAAGGAAGAGGTGGAGAAATCCTGCCGGGTTGTGATCATTGATGACTCTCTATATGAAGACGAGGAAAGCTTCAATGTCACCCTCAGCATGCCCATGGGGGGCCGTCTGGGCTCAGAGTTCCCTACAGCCAGAATTGCAATCATTCCTGATATGGACGATGGTAAAATGACATTTCACAGATTTGAAGTGTGAAATTGAATGCAATGCAGTGTCTGGTAGTTTGCGTAGGTATAAAAGAAATAGAAAGGCTTTGATAATTGAATCTCTTTGTGGCGTTTAGAGATAAGTTTTTTTGTGTGTTTGCCTTTTATCTTTCAAATTTGAAGGCTTTTTTAATTTGATTAAAAGCCTAAAAAAGGCAGCATGCCTGTTCCTTGTCTAGACGGACTCATTTGTTCGATTTTGAGGTTTTACTGCATAACTTGTACCTCATATTTGTAATGAATACGCACTTTTGAGAGGAACAGAAGATCAGTGTTTAAAAAGTTTTGTGACTGCTGTAGAAAATGAGCCAAAAAGATTTTCAAACAGAAAAGCAAAGCTGAAGACAGACAACAGATTTATTGAAGTGGTTTCGAATGGTGTGTTTTAATTATTTTCTGTTATGCTTTGTAAAAAAAAAAAAAAAAAATCATTTGAGTGTGCAAACCTCCTTCCTGGAGATTAAGCCTTTATCTTGTATCTGCAGGCTCATACTGGAGGGCTGTCTCCCATATCTTGGCACCTCTTTGTTCTACAACACCTGACGGCCATTCCTCAGTTTCCTATCACTCTCATGATCTCTGGAAGCACTGCTGTGAAATCAAGGCTCTCTAATTGCAAGCAGGCAATACTTTAGCTGAAAAAACCAGCGTGATTAGGGAAGAATGTTTTTTCCTATAATCAAAATCTTTTGGAAGCTAGATAATTGCATTGATGATGCTATATTTAGTGCAATGTTTGATCTACTTTGGCTGGTTAAGATACTCAGAAACTCAGGATACTTGAGAAATTTGTGTTTTGGGGTTTATTTTGTGTCCTGCTAAAGTGGACTCAACTTTATTGACATAAAGTCTTGTCCCGTGGTTTGAATCAACCAAATCTCTTCAGTTTATATGTGCCAAAATGCTGTACACTTTAACTGAAAACCGATACACTTGTGAAAGTGTGTCTGTCTTAAGGGAAAAGTGGATTTGTTTGTACTGCTAGAGGAAGGAGGGGGTTTTCTTACTACACCAGGGTAACCATAGAGAGTGTTGGTCCTTTGACGTCTGTTGCTCCTGGTTTTGACTCCAGACTACCAAGACAACACGTTTTTAACAGAACATACAAAGCACGCTTCTTTGTGAAGCCTGCTTCACAAAGAAGCGTGTTTTACTGCTCCAGTCATAACATTTCCAAACAGCTGTAACATTCTGAATGAGTGGGTCAGACTACATGTTCATGTCATGCATCTATACAACACCTTGAGAGCTAACCGATTGGATAGATTGTTGATTTACCTCTGAGCATAAATATATTTGTCATTTACATTTACGATAAGGATAGGAGACACAGACTGACAAATAAAACACATAAATGTCAGGAAGTAATACAAATGATGGGTTTGACAGTGCTCTTAGAAGAAGAAACACAAATCGTTAATGCTTTCCACAGTTCCCTGCCTGTGAACAGCATGGTGACTTTCATAGATATCTGCATTCTAGTTCTGGAATCCAGAAGGTATACTCTGTTTTATGTTTGCTTTGGTTTATAGAGAGTCAGTGGTTTTAACTTCTTAGATTATTTTTATAAACAGTGACATGCTTCAGTAATCCAGGTTCTGCAGCTTGAAATATCAATTCATTATAAAATACACCAAAAGATATTTTGACTCGACAGATATGACACAACTTGGCATCCCTTTACCTTTATTAGACCTTTATTATTTTCACACAGATACTGGAGAAAAGCTAAATGCATTACAGGATTACTTCGACTCAGACGGACAACCAGTGTGTCTGTAATCAGATTTATTCCTGCTTTATTTTGAATTGTGTTTTCTTTTGCCTCTAGCATTTGTCAGATTTGCTCAGAGACGATAAAAATTTCCCTCTGCACATATGTTGTCAGATTTCATCAAGCATGCAACAACAACATGCAACATGATTGTAATGGCTAGGTTGCACCCTCCTTTGGCACGAACATCCTTTGTTTTATTTTTTTAATATGATGCTCTAATTATAATATTTACAGCTGTCCAGACTTAGTGAGATGTGAAGATAAATGGGGCCAGACGCTATAGTTTTAATTGTAGGCTCCTTGCTCCTTGTTAAGATGTGTCCATAATCACTTGACAGCTTGAACACATACTGTATACGTACAGGCAAACATGTGTACACACGTGTACAAAAGATTTGTCAAACTGATGCAACAACCCTCCAAAGTATAATTTTGATTAAGTGCTTGTGTTTTTTAGGGTGTCAGCCTGCACTGAATAAATAGAACATGATTGACATAACGTGGTGCCAAGCCTTCATATTTCCTTGAGGGAGGTGATAATTAAATGGCGCGAGTGTTGATAGTGAAGTCAAGTAAAGTAAAGCTTTGAGGCAGGCAGAGTAAGACTGATCTCCTGTCCAGAGGAGGGAAGCGCCAGTAGGAGATTCTCACCCACTTAAAGCTCAGCTATCCTTTCTTGGCTTTGCATCTAAGTACATAATCCAGGTTCCTTTGCTGCAACCAACTCTGCTCCATTATATATGGAGGGGAGGCAGTCGGGGCACCACATCCTTCTTTGTCGTTCCTGTTATTGCAGCCGTTGTTCATGGGGGGAAAGCATTGGTGCCTGGCTGAGCACCTGTCTGAGCCTGGAGAGCCCCTGCTGGACCTTCGTGGGGGGGCTTTCAGAAGTTACAATGAGCTGTGGGCTCGAGGGGTTCTCAGAAACACACAATATATGCAATATGTCTTCGTTTCAAGGCATCCAACTGGAGTAACATAGTGTAATGAAATAAGGCACCTTCAGTACATACACACTCGGCAAAAGCATTCTTGGCCATCTTTGCAGCTACAAACTGGAGACTGCCTCAGTGCTGTAGCTCACTCATGCTCTGGGCCATGGTTCTGATGTTAAGCTGACTGTTTATGTGAATTTAAATTGAGAATACTTTTTACACCCATGTGAAGTTGTTTATTGCACTAATGACCGATTTTGTAGACCAGTGTTGTGCCACGAAAAAGCAAAGATGTTTACTTTCCAAGCAACACATTCACTAATTAGCACACCTTCAACCTCAGACAGGAATTAATTTCAAATCTGTTTTGTTTAGAATGCAAACCGCCAGAATCTCACATGGCAAATTAATTGAAACTGTATTTCTGGCTCAGAACTATGCTGGCATCTGATCTGAGATAGAAAGTGCAAACAAAACTCAAGAAATTCCCACTGGGTGGTCTCTGTGTTTTTACTTTTAACCATTGGGGTCTTGGAGGAAATTAATTCAGAAAATATTGATAAATAGCAATAAGGACAGACTTCATAAATTGATTCATGATTGAATAATATTGTTGACATTTATTTATTAAGAAGAATCAATCATTTAATTAATGATTTGGCTATTACCAATACTGATAATATTATACTTATGTAAAATACAAAATTTCAGTGTTTCCAACAAAGTTTTGCGTATTTATGTATAACTTTTCCAGATACAATCTAATAAACCTGACACTTGCCATGTTTTGTTCATAAGCAAAAGAACGTTTTATATCCACAGAAGGAAGCAGATCGATTTTCTGACACTATATTTCTACTGAAACCCAGAAAAGACAAGTAAGATAAGACTCACACCACACGTGTCTATCCCAGTAAATTATGCACACTGAGTCGTTGTATTAATAATTAGTACACATGGTAAATTTGACATTTTAACAGATAACACAGTTCTCTCCTCACACAGAACATACTGTGAGGTTGTCTGACAAGATACAACATTGCTACTGTGAATGCAGTTAAGAAATGTTAACAGTTTCTTTTCTCTGAGCATAAGGTTAATGAAAAATATTCATCGACAGTCACATAAATTCATGTATCACTTACTGCATGTCAGTCTCCAGAAACTATGTTTCTAGCCTGAGCAAACCCTTCAACAGAAGCAACTGTCTGTCTGCAGCAGTGCTAAGGTACTGAGGGACCATTGACAGCGTGATGCACATTCGATCTCTTCTGTTTGTTTATGTTGGTTTTTCATCAGGGACTGATCTTCTGAACACAGCTCTGTTCCAAAGAATTGGTTTGTTACTTGTCTGTTAAACAAGACAAAGGTCTGAAAACCTTGAAAATGTCATATAGTCTTTTTTTTATAAGTAATTATAATTTTAAATACATTTGACGTTTAAAAGTAGTATTAAAAATTATCATCTGATCTGATGAGTATGCTTTCCAGGACACAAATTCTGTATACAAGGGAGGAAAGGGGCAGTCAATACCTAGACTTCAGAGGAGGTACACCAATGTGGATATGGATAACATTTCAAATTAAGCAGACACAAAGGTAGAGAAAAACAATAAATATTATATGTTAGAATTCAGAAATGGGGAATCAACTGAAAAATTTAACAGAAGAGACAAAAACTAAATATTAGTCTCCTAATTTTTAGACACTAAGGATAAGACAATAACTGGATCAACAAATACAAAATAAATGACAGGAAAGCTTTGAAATACTGCTCAACATCCAACTTCTTTGAGGCATCAGCGTTTGGTCTATCCATATTTTTGTTCGACACACGAGCAAAAACCTGAGATATGAGCCTTCAGGACACTGCGAGTTTGCCAATTGATGCAGATAGATGTAGCTCATGAATTTATTTTCATACTTTATCATTGTTTAAATAACTTATATCTGATTAAGTATGCACAGGCAAAGTATGCATGTCTATTGGTTGAAAAAAATTTGTGGGGTTTTTTTTTTACAAGGCAGGAAGGTGTTGAAATGATTTTAGTTATTTCAAATGGGAAAAACTTGTTAGACCTTAAAGTTGTTTGACTTATGAGCTCAATCACGCAACGAATTAGACCCGTATCTCAAGGTACAACCATAGTCAGTAAACATGAGGGACATCAAATTGATAAATTCAAAGAAAAAAAAAAAAAAGTACTTGTGGTATAAACAAGAAACGCATACACTAACATCTGCAGTTTAAAGCTGGATGCTGTCTTACTTTGATAGCAAGTGAGACCTTAACATTAAGCAAAAAAGCTTTTTACACTTTTTTTTCTGTCTTCTTGACACATCTACAACTGCAACTGACACCTCCAAATAGTGCTGAAATAGAAATGGAGCTGCTGCTGAAGCTTATTGTCAAACAACTACTTTTTCACACAAGGAACATGTTTTATGTTTTCATTTTGTCGGTATAAATGTAAATCTTCTGGCAGGTCGGCATGCAAGACTGTAAACTTTACAAGGTGACCATGCATTCTGCAGTAGCATACATAGACATCTGCTATCCTCAAACTGCTTGCTATTTTCCCAGCGGCAGACCATCTGCACATGAACAGCCACATCCGTACAATTTCCACTCTGTCTTTTGGCTGTCAGAAACGTGTCTTTTCTTGCAGAGGTAATTGTTGTTTGATATTGACTGTGCATCCGGGAAAATGTGTGGTGGTTTTGGGCTGTAAAACATGAGGATTCCTGTACAGCAGGACTTGACTCGTGTATTTATAGTCTTGTGTTCGTTGCCTGTAAATTTCACTCTGGTTCTGAAGGTATGATTATGAGCTGTTTTAAATGGGTGGAGCCCATGCTTTTGCAATATATCCTGGATGGGGTGAATCAAGAGGGAACCCTTAGACCCTTTCATTATGCTTCACCTGGATTCCCATTCATTCAAATATAAACAGATGTCCAAAATATTTAAGCTGAGAAGTGCTGATTTTAATTGGCATCCTCAAGACACTCAAACCCGACCCTTATGTGAAAATGGAAGCATTTCTCACGTTCACCAGTGGTTTAAGTTTTAGATTATTCTGTATCGAATGTGGAACTGCTTTTGTATGCTGTTTCTCCTGTTGAGAGATTTGCGAAGAAGACTGTGGCCAGAGGACCAATTGCCAGGGTTCAATTGAACCTCACCATTAGACAAGCCACTTGGTGCTGTGGGAATATCATGCGAAGTTCAAGCAAAATCAAGCAGTCAGTGGGAGTGGATCAGTCCCCTTCGGGATGCCTGAGTTCGTGTGTGATGCCTCCTTTTGTGACTCTTATTCTATTTTATGTTCACATAAGCTGCAGTAAAGATATTTCCTTTGTTTGGCTTTGATATTTATGCACAATAAGATGAGGACTATAATTGTGATTCATAAAGTGCATTTATTTCTAATTTAAAATATGTATGGATCTAATATGGAAGGGAACACTAATTAAAACAATGCTTCTCAATTATTATTTTTTTTGCTAAGCCCCCTTATTTCACACACCCCCACCCTGCCACGCAAACTCTTTGGTGTGCGTGTGTGTGTGTGCGTGTGCGTGTGTGTGTGTGTGTGTGTGTGTGTGTGTGTGTGTTCAGGCAGTTGCTCTGTGCAAAATAAAAATAAAAGGAAAAAACCCACACCACAGTAGAGAAGCCGATACTTTTTACACACACTCTAACAATTAAAGTTAATGGTACACTACATGTATACATGAAATTGTCACTACAACCTTCTGTATCAGATGTGCAATGAATGAGAAAATGGAGAAGCAAATGGTAGTTTCACAGAGCATATTCCCAAGGGTTGCATGTGCCCCTCCTAGCTTTTCATCCCATCATTTAAGATTCACTGAATCAATGTCATAACTATATAGAAATAAATCAAATGGTTTTTATGGTAAGTAAATCATTTTACAAATTAATTAGATATATGTACGTATGGACTCTCTGTGATGACATTAGATGTGTTGTGGGATGTATGCTGGTTGAGCTGATGGAGTGCAGGAGCACAGGTTTACCTTTCAGTTAATGGGCCATAGATCTTTGGAGCACAGTTTGTCTGCTTCACAAACCTTATCTGATTACTGGACTGGCACAACAGGGCCCAACTTCCTGGCTGCCAACCTTGTAGATCTGATTACCTCTCCTGTTAGGGACTAAGGCATCCAAAACCATCTTTGTTTGGGTTCTCTGTGGGGAGAAATTTTGGCAGCTGCAAGGCTCTTGATGCAGCACTCATTGTCCTGGTTGCGCTCTCAGAGCAGATTAAAGCATAAAAGTTTTCTGTCCTTTGCATGCTCTTAGGAGAAATATTATTTCAGCCACAGTGATGGCTCCTTTGAGAACCACAAATCCCAAGGCTTTGCCTAAAACGATTATTTCGCTTTTAGAACTTGTCTTATCTTGTCACTATAGAGTTGTTGCTGCCAAAGCAGGCGCCAACAAAATATGCGATTTCTTCTGAGCCTCAGATTACTTTGAAAAATAATGATACAGTGCAAAATGATAAGCTCTTTTTTCCTGATCAGTTATTGCGCCTGACAACAGACCGTTTGACAGCTTCTTTCTTGTCCAGCTCTTGTATTTTGGTTTCATTAGATAACATAATCACCATGCAGTAGCAGCAGTGTGAATTTGTTGTTGTTTAATGAATTCATCATTCAGTGGTGCATCCCTAGTCTCTTTTTTTCCTCATCCGATGTGATGAGAAACAATATAGCTCTGTTTGATAGGTGTGGACCTCCATTGTCATGGAAACTACAACTGTGCCCATGGCCGTTGGCATTCACTTAATTTATTCATTTGGTCACAGTTCCTCTAAAAGGCAGTTTTCAGTGCTAAGCAGTGGCCTGTTCCCTTTAGTCATTATATCACTGATAAATGACTATGTAGTACAAATGTATGAATATACAGTATATGTTTTTCATACTGTTTGTACTTACCTGCTTGTTTTGTATTGGCTTGTCTTTTGGCTGCTCTAGTTGCTTCTGTATTCCTCTCAATAACAATGACTCCCCGCAGTTTTTTGACATTTGTCTTCTTGTAATGACAGTGCTTTCAATATGCTGCCTATAGCACCTAAAGGGAACATGAACAGAGGTCCCTGACTCTGAGTCATTACAAGCAGCAGGACACATATACTGAGGAGAGAAACCAGCATTGGAAATGGTTAAGTAGGATAAAAGTGGGTGAGTTCGGCCACAATGGAATCTCAGCTCATAGAAACACTAATTGCAGTCATGCAGGCCTGGACTGGCATTTCGAGCTCTTCATCTCCCAGACCTCCTGTCAGGCCTCCTGTCTTCCTCTCAGGCCCTTCTCCATCAAGTCAGGTTTACCACTGAGCTCATCCAAAACAAAACCAGCAAATTCAGCTGTCCCTTCAGGTTGCTCTTTGTCTTTAAGCATCTGTTGGAGATGTAGAAATAGCCCCAAAACAAAATTAGACAGCATTGTTTAGGGCTACAATTACTGTATTGACTACCTGCTGGTGTTTTAATGGAAACATTCTCACAATTTCTTCTGTAATCAGATGCAATATCAGAGTGCATGCTAGCTTTTACAGATTGAACTCCACAATTACAACTGGCATTCAAGTATCCTGTTGTGTAACAACCAAAAGATGATTATAGATTACATCCAGCGGTGTGCTTTTCCTCATCCCTTTAACTCCTTACTCTTTTGTTTTTCCCAGCTCCCGTCTTCTACTTTGGCAACACAGACTATCACGTGGATGAGAGTGATGGCTTCATGGAGGTGCAGGTATGGAGGACGGGGACTGATCTTTCCAAAGGAGGAACTGTCACGGTGCGCTCCAGGAAGACAGATCCTGTCTCTGCTGAGGGTATGTGTACCAGTGAGACAACTACCTAATGCTTAGAGAAATGTAAACTAGTGAACACAACAGACTTCAGTCATCCTCTTTGTTTTCCTGAGTCTAAGGAACCCAAGGAGATGTTAATACTGAATATGTGGGTGGGTGTCATATGGAATGTAAACATTGTTTAAGGGGGGGAGCCCAGTGGGCCTTTATCTCGGAGGCATTAGATATACCTTCCGTGGTAAGGATAATGGTGTTTTGAGTGAAGATACGGCTTTTGGAATGCATTCTGATTGTGCTGCATGTTGGTAAGCACTCTGTACTGTAAAGACTGTTTGCTATCTTTTCTACCCTTCACTTAAGCCTCGATTATCTTTAACACCCAGATGTCCGATTGCCGTTATACACTCATTATTACTGATTATACATCTTTGCTTTTGCCTACATTTTAATCAAATGCAAATGAGTAGAATTACAGGCCACACTTATGCAGAAAAAAGCATTGTAAGTACAGTATTTTCCGCACTATAAGGCGCACTGGACTATAAGGCGCACCCTCAATAATTTGTTTTATAATTTATTTCATATATAAGGCGCACCGGATTATAAGGCGCACACAATAAAAAATGAATAAAATGTATTTGATAAACTGCAGCGACTATAGTTGTGCAATCCGTCCACTAGGTAGAGCCGCGCTGCTCAGACAGTCATGATTGCATTCATGACTTCCTGACTACCTTTGAATGGCCCCTATTGTTATGTCAATAAGCCATTCTGATTCTCATCAAGGAAACCTGATCACTTGATCACTTTGCCATCTTAGAAAGAAGTCAACCTGCATTTTAAAAGACCTGACATTAAAAACTGGTTAAATTCATTACGAGTGCAGTCAGTGAGAACAGAGCAGATTATTTCCTGATCTGAAGTTCGAAGCAGATATTTAAGCTCTGACGTTCGTCTTCATTTATTAATTAAATATTGTTTCGATCGATCGGTAGTCCAGTCGGAGGTGAGGTGCAGCTATTTGCTGCTGTGTGTCTTAAACAATTTTTTAACTAGTTTTTAATGTCAGGCTGTTAATTTACTGGCAAATATGACGCTGTTTTACTCCTAGACCTGACTTTAACGTCGGTGTCTCACCGCCGTGAATCTCACAGCACGTCGCTGCAGACAGAATACACAAGCCTGAATGCGCCCCTCCGCCGCCCGCCCAGAGCTATCAACTACATTTGTAAATCAATTGCAGCACAACTGATGGCACCTTTGTCTAGCAGTGACTCTGCTCTTGAAATTTCAGAAAAGGCTGGAAGTTCAGCTTTGAGGGTCTTTCATTCACCTTTATGCCAGTTTCTCCGTGTGTTTCCACAGACTAATAGAATGGACCGTCACTAGATTCCAGCACAATGGCATTTTTTAGACCAATTAAGTTTAAAGTGGGTTATTTCCGACGCCAAATAGTTAGGAAATACTGAGATCAGTCAGTCAGTCAAACTTTATTAATAGAATTGTTGAAAGTTCCTTATGTTTTGCTACGTAATCACCGGTGCTCCTACAGTCTGCTCTACCGTCTGAGAGCAGTTCAGTCAGAGCCGGGACTTCGGTGACGCCCCTTGACTACCGTTGTTAGGGGGCGTGGGCCCGAGTGCCTTGTGAGGGGGCTCCTCTGGTGGCGGAGTGCGGCACGACTGGCGGCCAGACTGCCGGCTTTTTTTCAGCAATCATGATTTAACCAATATTAATATGAATATTAATCCATATATAAAACGCACCAGATTATAAAGTGCACTACGGGTTTATGAGAAAATTTTAGGCTTTTAGGTGCGCCTTATAGTGCGGGAAATACGGTACAGGAGAAAAGCATGTGGGTAAAGGGTAAATAATGACAAGCAGCTCCTGTTTGTGCTCAGAGGTATGCAGTTTCTTACAGCTGTCTTTTAATCACACAAAAATTTCCAACTGTTCATTTCTGTTCAACCATGGAATAGAAAGCAACCCTTTTGCATGAGAAGTATATATTTTCACCTTGATCATGAAGTAATACGAGAACCACTGTTAAAATAAGATCAAATGCTGTCATCCATTTGTGCTATATCCACTGTGTCTCATGAGCACTCATGAACACGCCTGACCCATATTGTGTTTTGGAGCAGCTGGCACGGATTATGTGGGGATCAGCCAGAATCTGGACTTTGCTCCAGGGGTCACCATGCAGACATTTCGTGTAACCATCCTCGATGACCTGGGTCAGCCGGTGCTGGAGGGGCCAGAGAAGTTTGAACTGGTGCTCCGGATGCCCATGAATGGCATACTTGGAGAACCAAGCAAGACTACTATTCTCATCAATGATTCTGTTTCAGACTGTGAGTACAAAATCTAGTTTGCAAGCAAAATTCATGCAGACATTTAAATAAATATTTGCAATATGTATGCTGCATTTTCAAGTGTCAATTAATGGGTCTGATTATGTTGTTATAGTGCCACAGGTGCAGTTCCATGATGCCATGTATATAGGCAATGAGAATTCAGGACAGATCTCTGCTACTGTATATCGTAGTGGTGATATCAGCTACAAGTCCACAGTACGCTGCTACAGCAGGCAGGCGACAGCTCAGGTCATGATGGACTTCAATGAAAGGCCAAACACAGATGCCTCCATCATTACCTTCTTACCAGGTGATGGAGTAAAAACAAGAACATGTCCACTTTGTGTGGTCGTTGTTTTGTTCATGTTCAAATGAGTTATAAGGCTAATCATTAATCTTAAGTACTTTTCTTTTTTCTTTTTTTTCACAGGAGAGATCGAAAAACCATGTGTACTGCTGCTGGTTGACGACACAGAACATGAGGAAGAGGAAGAGCTCCGTCTTGTGTTGGGAAGTCCCAAGAGTGAATCTCCATTTGGAGCATCTATCGGAAAGCAAAATGAAACACTCATCAAGATTAATGACAATGCAGACAGTAAGAGTCCATTGGTTTGCTATTTCAAGCTGTTCTCTACTGTATTTCTTTTTAATTGCCACCATGTGCTGAATTTGTATGTGATCATAACATCAAGCTTTGTTTGTAGAAAAGGAGGAAATATTTTGTTTGTGCTGATAGCACATTCATCTCAGTTTCCTGCTTACTGCCATAGTGCTTTTATGATATTTGCATTTAGGCAGTAAATTCACAAAGATGTGAATTGACGACTGACTCAATTATGGTTGTAAATTATCATCAGCTTCAGTATGTCTTTACTGTATGTGTTGATTTCTTTTTGCACAGCTCTCTTGCAAAAGAGATCAAGGTCTCAATGAGACTAGCTGTTTCAGTAAAAGATTAATATCAATAAATACTGTTCAATGTATAGTTTAATTTTATAATTGCAGTTTTATGGCACAATGAAAACTGAATTCCATGCTTTCAGAGCCAATCATTAGATTTGGAGAGTCCAAATTCAGTGTGAATGAGCCCAAAGAAAGTGGTAAAGTGTCGGTGGTGAAGGTCCCCGTGCTGCGTGTTGGAGACTCCTCCAAGGTCTCTGTTGTACGAGTTCACACCAAGGATGGATCTGCTACCTCTGGCGAGGACTACCATCCTATTTCTGAGGGTAAGTTTTTCAAAATCAGTAAATTCATTTTGAAATTTGTCTAAAAAATTATTGTAAAACCCTCTGTTTCTCTACAGAAATAGTGTTCAAGGCTGGCGACACAGAGCACTATGTTGAGGTGGAGATTTTGTATGATGGCGTCAGAGAAATGAGGGAGGCATTCACTCTGCATCTGAAGCCTGATGAGAACATGGTGGCAGAGACAAAGGTGGAAATTAAGATGAATTATCATATATTTTCATTGTAATATGTGTAACTACTTCGCTGTTACTTTAGAAGCAAGCAGCATTTTTCCCTCCCCCATTGATATTGTCTTAATTGACCTTGTTTGTCAATGAACAGATGACCAAAGCTATAGTCTACATTGAAGAGACCAATAGTATGGCAGATGTCACCTTCCCCTCGGTGCCCAGAGTGGTCTCTCTGTTGCATTACGATGACATCGACAAGTCCAGGGACTCTCTCCCTGTGGCCGGATACCCTGTCATATGCATCACTGTAAGTTCCAAAAGATAATATAGGGACTATGTAGAGACATATTTTTATGCTTGTCATTTTTGCTGATAATGATTCATTTAACAAGATTTTCTGTTGCTTTTTAAGAAAATACTTTTTAATTACTGTAAATAGTGTATAAGAGATATACACAAACAAATGCTTGAGAGCTCATTAAAACTTAACAGATGCTACTTTTGCAGCTGAAGGTTTGTTTCTTTTTTTACTTACATAATGTACTTTTCTTCTTCCCAGGCCTGTAACCCAAAGTACCCAGACTATGACAAAACAGGCTCCATCTGTAAAAGTGAGAACATCAACAACACCCTAACTCGTTACCGTTGGCTCGTCAGCGCCCCATCCAGCCCCAATGGCGTTACTAGCCCTATGAGGGAAGTTGACTTTGATACCTTCTTCACCTCCTCCAAGCTCATTACCCTAGATTCAGTATACTTCCAGGCTGGTTCAAGAGTCCAGTGTGCTGCTAGGGGTGTGAACTCCAATGGGGATGAAGGTCTGGAGCTCAGTAGCCCCATCGTGTCCATCAGCCTGGATGAGGGTGAGTGCAGCTAACTCTTTAGTTTGTTTCTTCTCTTGTGGAAATGGCTCAGAGCTGCAAGCAACGGCTGGATGCGTTTTGTTCAGGCGTTGCTGCACTCTCTGAAATAAATTTTCAGTGGAGGAACTTTATGGAAATTAAATGTTTGATGTTTGTTTGTTTGTTTGTGCGATGTTTGTAGGAATGTGCCAACCCCGTGTCACAGGCACAGTGGGGGCAGAGCCCTTCTCTGCCAAACTGCGGTACACTGGAACAGAAGACCCAGATTACCCCAACCTCATCAAACTAACTGTCACTATGCCTCACATCGATGGTGAGAAGAGCAGATAGAATAATTACAAATACTTTCCTCAGTTACAATATCACCTAGATGCAGGGTGTTGGTTTGAAACCTCTGTGAAGTTGGAAAAAAATCCTGGTTTTGGTTTGATATCTCAAAGAAATTCATTTAAAAAGAAATTGCCTCAGTTAGCATTTCCTTATTGTCTAATCCACCCCCCCCCCTCAATCCGTTTGCTTTGTGTTCATCTTCTGGCAGGTATGTTGCCTGTAGTGTCAACGAGGTCTTTGTCCAATTTTGAGCTCACACTGAGCCCTGATGGTACCCGCGTTGGCAATCATCGCTGCTCTAATTTGTTGGACTACACTGAGGTCAAGACTCGCTACAGCTTCCTTACTGAAGCCACCAAAAACCCAGAAGTCATCGGCGAGACCGCTCCGTACCAATACAACAATTCCCTCAGAGGATCAAATACACTGCGATTCTACAGAAACCTCAACTTGGAGGCTTGTTTGTGGGAATTCACCACCTACTACGACATGTCTGAGCTGCTGAGCGACTGTGGAGGCACCATTGGAACTGACGGACAGGTAAGGAGGCCCACCTTTGAGCTGTGCCTCACCTCTGACCCTCTCTGTCATCTCCAGAACTGATAAAGTAGCAGACTTCCTTCAGCACTGGAATGTGAACTTGGCCATTTTCATTTTAAAAATATTGCTGGGTTTTAGATCCTCATCAATCGTTTAGACTCATATTAAAACTCTGGTTGATTTCTAGGTTTATTTCAAAATGTTCAAGTAAATGCTTGTATGTCAAGAAGTCATCCATTATTGTTAGGAGTCACATGTTAACCTCCATAGTAATGAATAACAGCACTCCACTCCCTTCATCTCCAAGTAAGACCCTCTATTTGTCTTGTGAAAGTGTCAAGCCAATAACCAACAGCCTCATAAATGTCTGTATTTGTTTGCTGTTCAACTTGTTTAATTCAATGCTCCAAGCAGATGATATTTGTGTAGTTAGAATGTAGGGATTTTGAACCCCCCCGAATGCCTTGAAGCCCTCAACATTTACATTCACCTTAGGAACCTAGAGTTAGTTGACTTGCAGTTAATTAAGGTGCTGATAAAGAAGGGACACAGGGCACATCATGGTGGAAGGCTCCCCTGCACTCTCTATTATTAATTACCATCCTGCAGCAAATTCGTTTTGGCTCTGAAGGTATATAAGAACATATAGCAGTTTAAAATTATAATTGGAGAATTTGGGGGTTGGGGTTTATTTAATAAAAACAGGCAGAACTTTGTTGCCTGGAGCCACAGGATTTAATGTGTCTACGGCTGTGACAAACATGTCTCAACAAGTCAGTTGGCTGCTACCCGTAATATAAACTTTACCTTGGCCAGTAGTTATACACAGTGATCAGAAAGCAGAAGTATTATTACTTCAATTCCTCCTTTCTTTATTCACGAAATTCAACATTTTAAATAAATTACAAGTTATGATGGAAGTGAATGATCTTGGCTTTACATATCAAGTAATAAAAACTATTTTCTCACCTCAGCTGTCGTTCCAGCATAGGTGTTAGTGCTATACGTTCAGCTGCTGTGCAGGTCTGAATGTAAAGTTTGTTGCTATGGTTACTACTGAACAGAGCAAAACACAGTATGCAGATACAGAGTGAGGTATCACAAGTTCAGAGTCAGGATGTAGAAGGCAGGGTCAATGGCAAAAGAAAGCAAATTAATTTGTGGGTTCCTTGTGACACAACAGCTGCTTTAAGAGTGAAGGCAGGCTGAGCAGAGACAGCTCTGTGCAGGCCGAGGCCAGAGTCATGACACAGTGTAGAGCTTAGTACCTGGCTTAACACTAACACAGGAATCTATTAAGGCCCAGCAGGTTGTGTTAGAAGGCCATACTGCAAATCTGAGTTCTTACCGCCCATAGGCTGAACACGTCTCCACATGAACAGAGAGTTGAAGAAGACAGGCACCTAAATATAGCTCATCACAGGTCAGAGGAAAGTGTACTTACCAGAGAACACTATTTCTGAAGACTTTTACCACTCTCATCTGTCATTGGTTTTAGGATACAATTCTTTTAAAAATGTTTCATTTCAAGCAATTCACCAACCCCAGTGAATGTTTATGTTCAGAGGATAAAATGTAATACTTAATTTGCAGTTTAAGAACACTAAGAATACACTGAGTCATTGAATAGCTGTAGAATATTGTGTCAACTTAATGATGGCTTTTCTGAAGAAAATGTGTTCTAAGTTGCCTAATGCTCATGATCCCAAATGTAACACTATTAGAACAGAGCTTGCTTATGGCATGATGTTATAATTGTTATTAGTAGCATTAAAAGTATTTTTCTTCATCTCTAGAGTAATTGCACATGCACATTGTTTCGGGGGATATATCTTCTCAATCAGTCTCTGACAGTGATAAATTAATTTTTAAAATATTAAACAATGTTGTATCCCGAACAGAACATGTTGATTTTAACTGCAGGTGCTGAATCTGGTCCAATCCTATCTGACTCTTCGAGTCCCACTCCATGTATCCTATGTCTTTCACTCCCCTGTGGGAGCAGGAGGGTGGCAGCACTTTGACTTACAGTCAGAGCTGAGGCTGACTTTTGTGTACGACACTGCCATCCTATGGAGGGATGGTGTCGGTAGTCCACCGGAGGCTGAGCTACAAGGTTAGAGACTATGACAGTAGTTTGCAATCATGTCTAAATCAGGCCATTCAAATTACTTGCAATACATTTTCTTGTAACTGTCTTTGTAGGTGCTCTGTACCCAACCAGCATGCGTATCAATGGGCAGGGAAGGCTGGTTGTCAACTTCCGCACTGAGGCTCAATTCAGAGGCCTGTTTGTGTTTGCACACCCGGGTACAGAATGTTGTATAGATCTGATGGAGTGTTCAACTGTTTGTGTCTGTTTGTGTGACATAAAATGCTGCATGTCATAATATTAAGTCTAAATGTTTAAAGAAAGCATGTCTTTTGTTGCAAAATATTGTAGGATTCATTTCAGTTTGTACCATGACAAACTTTATGCAGACAAATTTCATTAGCAAGAAATGAAGCATTTTATTTACATTTGTTCATAAGAATTTGAATTGTTAGTGACCATATTCATGATATGATTTATGTAATTTAGCCGATTTGTTTTTCCATCAGCTTCACTACTCACCTCTATGGTCATGTGTCCGGATCACCCTGGTTTGACCTTTAACCTCAGTCTTGTAAGGAATGAGCCAACGTACAACCAGCCCATGCAGCAGTGGACATTTGCCTCTGATTTTGCTGTAAGTTAATTTTTTTCAGGGTGTCAATGTGTTTGTGATTTTTAGTCTTTCGTGTGGTTCTGTGATGTGCTTGCAAAGTGTGAGGAACATCTCCCCGTCTTATGCACTTAAATCCGCTGGGATTCTGGGTCAAGCAGTCCCATGACCCATGTGAATGGAAATAGCGGTATGGAAAATGAATAAATGAATGAATGAATAAATACTGAATAAATACTGTTTGGACTTATCGTCTTCGCCTGCAATCACCATCCTTATACAGTATCTAAACTCACCGTAATGTGAATTGTAAATAGTTTTTGTGTCCTATTCCCATTCCTCACTCACTACTATTCTCTTCCGCCTTTCAATGCACCGACACCGCGTCAAGTTCCTTGACTGTAATTTTTACTGTACTGTAAAATGAATGAATGAACGAATGAATGAATGGATTGTTTTTTCTTTTATTATATTCAATAAAGCTTGATAAACACAACTTCTCCTCAGGTTCGTGACTATACTGGCACGTACACAGTGAAACTGATCCCTTGTACATCCCCTCCCGGCTTGGAGTACACAATCCCTCCTGTCTGCAATCCCAGAGAGCCTCTTACCTTTGACATGGACATCCGCTTTCAACAGGTGACCTCACTTTGCCTAATGGTCGATACATAATCAATAAAGGGAAATGTAGTCAGCAAAACCAAGATTCTGGAAGTGATTGAAGATAAGTCAAAAGAATAAATGCCACAGCAAGTAGAAAACAGTAATCAATTCTGTCAAGTTAACACCAGCATAAGCAGAAGGTGATATTCATCAGTATCTTCCTACTTCAGTGATACTTGTTGTGTGTAAAGTGGGCTTTGGCAAAGAGTATGCACCAAATGCTAATTCTGAAAACAGAGCCTTAACTACAGTAAAAGGGTTTTTGGCAGTGCTTCTGTTCCCAATCTACAACAATAAAGCTCTTCACAATACATTTCTATATTATATTTTATACTTTTGTAAATAAAAAAATATGTGCTCAGTACAAATTTCGAATCAGGTATTGTTACTGAAGATACAAGTTAAAATAGTTTTTGGCAGTAGTTTTCAAAAGCATACTAGTTCAGTACATATTAAAGATTTTCATGTTTCATTCTTCTGTATTTAATGATAGTTAACAGCTACATTTTAGATCACCTTTGTGACTCTTCAATCTCATTAAAAACAGTTGCACTGATGGAAATTAAGATGTTTTTGTGTGGATTAGGTCTCATATTTGATTTTATGCACATCCTTCAGTACAGATTCCTCCTGCTCTTTTGAAAAGTTTACAAATGCATATGTCTGTAAGTGAAATAAGAAGAGCCGATTTTTCTTTCATTCATCCATTCCTTTTAATACATTAGTTTTTGCCTCTCAGCTTGTCTTTCATTTTCTTGCCTCTCATCCCATGAAAGATCCCATAGGAATCTCACCTTTTTTCATTCCATCAAATTAAGTATTCATGAAACTGCAACTCATCTCCCTTAGTCTGACAGGAAGGACATCTCCAAATAACAAACCTCTTTATATCCAATATTTAGCTGCAGGTGTCAGTGTTATATGTCAAATCTTGATGCTGATACCAGCATGTGACCAGCATGTATGAAAAGACCACCTTGACAAGTTTGCAGTAAAAGAAAAAATATTTTGAAAATCCCCTTCAAAATATATGCAAGCTTAACATTAAGTCTAAAAAATGTGTTTCTTTTCCTGTCTACATTTTGTGTGTTTGTGTGCTCTTCACATATATTTAGGTTAGCGACCCCGTGGCTGCTGAGTTCAGTCTGAACACACAGATGATCTTACTCTCCAAACGGATGCTCTGGCTCTCAGATGGCTCTATGGGTTTTGGACAGGAGAGTGACACTGCATTCTCACGGGGTAAAGCCATAATATGCAGTCATAAAATGCCAGATTCTCCTGAATGTTTATAGGCTAGATAAACACAAGGGTCACAAAGATAGAAAATAAAACTTGTTGTTTTGATCAGTGAAATGCCTTCATTCTGCAGCTGAAAAGGAAATCCCTATGTGGTGAAGATTTAAGCTTGGTTAAGTTTAGTACACATTTTTCATTATTTTTGTCAGCAAACACTATAAAAAAGGGAAAATTAGCTCTCCATAAACTTTCTTGATGACATTTGTAGCCTTTTTATCTCTCAATAACCAATTTTTCAAAGCTGTTGTATAAGTACAGAAAGCTCTTGTTTCCAAGATTATTTTTCTTCTGATCTGAGCAAAATAAAAACATTTGATGGTAATTTTAAAGATGCATATTATAATGTGTTATATGTGTTTTGCAGTGATGAAAACAATATTTTTCTTCCCTCAGGGGACATTATTTATGGGCGAGTGATGGTAGATCCAGTGCAGAACCTGGGAGACTCCTTTATTTGTAACATAGAGAAAGTGTTCCTGTGCACTGGAACTGATGGATATGTCCCAAAATACAACCCCAGCAACTTTGAGTTTGGCTGCCTGGCTGATGCTCCGTCTCTGCTCTACAGATTCAAGATAATTGTAAGCAACAACAATATATCTCACACTACATCAAGCATATTTTTTATCTGGTCAAACCTATTGAATGTATTTAATCTTCTCACTCCAGGACAAGGCCCAGCCAGAGACACAGGCCCGGTCATTTGGCAGTGTAGCTTTTAATGCTTTCCTGGCAGTGGATGACCCTGGTGCTTTAGCTCTGATGAGACAACCCGGGTCAGATGGATTCAGAATGGATTCCTCAGCACTCTTCCAGGTCAGTAGAAATTACAAGTATATGACACACATTCAGTACATTCATTTGTGTAGTCCATGTGATTCTGTCATTTGTGAGGCTTTTGAGCAACATGCTGGAATTTACATTTATATTTAGTCTTTTCTCCAGCTTTGCACGCAACAGTTGGCAGCTGGTCTGAACAAGTATCGGTGGAGAGAGCAAGATCAAAAAAATTTCTTCAAAATTCAAAGTGGCCTAAAAATATACCTTTCTACCCATGTATTACGTTTTTCTTACAAAGCTGATGGAAAAAATGATTCTCTGCTCTTGGAAAGTTTATTGCTAATGAACGATCTTGTTGCCGCAAAGCCTTTTACTTGGCCTCTGATGACAGAATAACATGTATACCCAAAAATCTGGTTTTGAGACAGATTCCTCTGTCCTCTGCCCTGTGAGTCTGTCTCACTTGTTGGGAAAAAGTAGGATCAGCATGTCCAAAGGATGTCTGATAGGCTCTTTTTCTATGGTTTAAAACTCTTTTTTATTGTACAGTGAACATGATCATAATGTTAATCTTTTGCTTAGAGAAATACAACAGTGAGCATTTATGTTGGTCCTTGAAGGATTTCACAATCAATTTGTTTTTATATTACTCTTTAGGATCAACAACAACACTTGTATGCCATAAAAGTGAACTAGACTACCATGCTTTTTTTTTAGTAAAACCTGTTGCACTTTCCAGGTGTCTGCAGGCAGAGAGTGGTACATTCACACCATCTACACAGTCCGTTCTCGGGAGAATGCTAACCGTGGCATAGGGAAGAGAAGCCTGGAATACCATGTGTTGAGCCAGCCAACAAATCTGCTTCCAAAGAGCAAACACCGCCACAGACGATCAACCGATGACGTGCCAGAGATAATAGAAGACATTGGTGTGAGTAACAACCGTGGCACCAACATCCTCCACATCATGCTGGACCGCAGCAGCCAGCGGAGAACAAGCCCAGAGGGTGAGTTCTTAACTAAAGGGGTCATCCCTCATGAGCTCAACCAGACAGACGAGGGTGATGACGGGTTAGTGTTGATCATCGGTATCTTCGTCGGACTACTCCTCACACTTCTCATCATCATCACAGTGGTGTTACTAGTCCGGTCCAAACGAGAGACGAAAGACGTACCCAAGAGCTCCAGCAGCACCGAGCCCATGATGACCCACACGCTCAGTAGCAGTGATAGCTCAGAGGTCTAACAAACAGAGTGATCGAGAGTTTTGATTAATAATTTTTTTTTGCAAGTGCCTCGCATCTTAGATATAAATTTGAGATTGTGTGTGAAGCAACACAAACTAAAATAGCTTTGATTTTATTCAGAAATTTACTTGAAATACTGCATCACTTCTGCAGTAGGGCAGTGTTCTGGACAGAAACATGGAGATGGACTTTGTTTCAAGGCACTTATCAAGCTGTCAGCATTCACTCAATGATTCGCTTTTGATGCCATTTGATCCAAAAAAGGTGTTATCTTTCCAAATGTGCTTTAAAAAATATAATTTTTAACTTGAATGACATGAGGTGTTGAGTGGCTCAAGAGGAGGTGAATATTTTGGATACTGTTGTAGTTATTAACTTTGGGGTTGTGTGTTTTGATTTGCTGCATCAATCATTACATTGTCATGTTTGTCCTGTGTTATGAAAAGACATTCACTAAAAAAAATCTTTCACCTTGTTTTATTGTGCACATTTTGCATGCATTTTTTTTAGTATTTTAAGACTGTTTAACATTGCAAAAAAGTGTAAATGCTAATTTTGAATGGAATTTGACAAATATGTGTGTGATTGACTGTTTTGCCAGTTTTTATCTTACAATGCATCCTGTCTCAAATAAACCAAACTTAATGTCTGGCTTGTCCCTCTAGGGGTTGCCACAGTGTGTCATCCTTTTTCCACTTAAGTTGAACACTCATATTTGACAAAGTTTTTTATGCCAGATGTCCTTTACCCTTTGCATTTATTTGGATTTGGGACTGGCCTACAGTTGACACTGGCTTGTGCCCCCATAGGGCTGCAGATGCCTGATTGAACCCAGGGCAGCATACATGCAAAGCATGTGCTCTGTCACTACCCTGCATCCCTGTGTCCCATGACAAATATTTGGTTATAGTGGCTAAATTTCCCCTAAGGACAACTTGTTAAAATATTATGTAAAGAACTTATAAGTTGCACACATTAAACTAAATTAAATGAGAATAGTCCATTTTGTCCATATTACTGAAGCAGTGATTCAAGACAGCTGGTCTGCAATGAACATAAAGTGTTGTATAGAAGCTGGAAATCCACGACTTCCAGTAGGACCTTTTTTCATTACTTTTACAACTGGCATGAAACATGTCTGTGTTAACTGCTGTAGCTCAATAGAAATAGGTTGGACACAATCACTGTCATAACAGAGCTATGTGGTTACCGTGTGGTGTTTCTTTTCTTTTTCTCTCTTTTTTTTACTGCATTGAAATATAACATTTAACAGCTTTCACTGAAAGGGAATAACATTAAATCCAATAACAATATGAATTCAGAACTGCTATACTGTCTCTGAACCATTGATTTTAAATGTATTTATTTATTCTTCAATGCTTGTTTTTGGTGCTGCAATATCAATCATACCCTCATTTTTCAATTTTGCTGTAAACCTATCTTTCTGAAACCATATCATTTGTTTGTTATTGTGATTTCAATATACAATATACATATACAAGTTGTGTGTCATATTTGCATTAGAAGATTCCACAGAAGATTAGAAGATTGCACATTAGAAGATTCCAATCATCCATGTTTTTATCAAAGATCCAGGCACCAGATTGCCATAATATCTGATTACCTCATAGTAGTTATATCATATGATAGATGCTAACATCATAGCATTACTTCATAAATGTGAGGTGCATTTCGTTTTATTTTGAAATTGAAAGGAATTCTATGCAACCTGTAACATGATACATTCATGAAACGTTTACCCCATGTATGATTTTTTTAGTGCACAATTTTACTTGGTTTGACACTGCATCATTGTACTGTTTTATTCGACTCAGCTTGGACTGCATTCAGACCTTTTTTTATGCACATGTATTTATGTATATACATATGTAATACCTATACCTTTTGGGACTGGTTATTGTTAAAACATGCATACTAAATGTTCTGTAAGTATTTGTAACATAGACCAAGATCATATCATGGTCTGCAAATAAATAATTTTTCAAGAAAACATCAAGTATTATGGCTTCTGCTGACCATGTAACTCAGAATTAGTTTCTTGAAGAAAAAATATTTGGTGATTCTTAACTCAACCTCTTACATTGGGCTCACTCTCCAGACGTACCCATATTCAATACATTCCCCATTTGCTCCTTCGCCCATCAGTACAGCATATGGTTTTCAGGATCTAAAACTGTTGTGGCTTAAAATTTTTAAACCTGCACATCCATCTCTTTTTCTGTATTACTTTCAATCCAAAAAGAAACACTTGCATTTCTGGCATTCTGTCATTCATCCAATTAGTTACCAACAAGAGACATCTGCTAATCAATTCACGAGTAAATTTAATGAATAATATTCATGCAGATAAGTGTTCAAGCAGTCCCAATAGAAACTTCTTCATTTTATATTAAATATCCCAGTTCCCTGAGGAAATCCAGTCTAGCAACTGCAGGAACTACTTTAAACTAAGGCTGCTATTAATGATTATTTTGATAGTTGACTAATCAAAGATGATTTTTTTCAATTATTTGATCAATCAGTTCATACATAAATTGAATGTAAAACACGCCTTATCGCACCAGCAGGAAGCTGCTCTGATATAACCATCTTTATTTTTCAGCTTGAAGTGTTTAAGGTATATGCCAAATAAAAAAGGCATATACAATGATAGTACATTAAATCTTTAGTGAAATATGCTTGTAGCAACAAAACTGTCTAACTGTTGCATGAAGTGAAAAAAGCTGAGTAAAATAACGAAAGGCACTTGCCTACACAAAACAAAAATAAATACTTCAGGTTCATTTTTTTAAAGTTTTTTTCTTCCCTTAATTTGTGTTTGGCACCAAATACAGCAACAATGAGGTAGGCACCTGTATCGTCAAAAAAACATGAATTATGTGGGCTAAGAGCAGCTAATGAATCAAACATTTATCATTAATACTAATGTTTACAGCTCTATGGGTAAGTGGTAAGTTGTTCTCCGTTTACACTAATACTACCAGCTAAGTAGCCAGCTAGCTTACAAAAAAGACAGACCCTCTTCATCGTTGTCACAAGCCACGCGTTTCCTTTTCAGGTGCTTGTGCATAGCAGTTGTGCTGCCATTGAAGGCAAGTTCTGTCTTGTAGGTATTGCATTGCACACTTTTTGTTTTGTTTTCTTGAAATGCTTCCACACACCCGAGAACTGTTGCCGCCAGGCTGAAATGATTCCAGAGCCAATCTGGTATAACTTCGGGTGACATCATGGCTGACACCGATGAGCATTACCGCACCTACTTGTCAAGGACAGAGAAGGCAGAAATGGTAATGGAAGGTGCTGCAACAGTCTCAAGAGAAAAAAAAAAAAAGCATTAATGATTTTAATCGTGACTACTCATGGCCACCTTACTTAAAAACCCAGCCGTCTGATAGCATGACTCCCCACGATACAACGAACTAGTTAACCGGTCACCACATTCAGTTGTGTATCAGAGCCGAAAATGAACATGAGGTTTTCAAATGGTACATTGAAAAACTGCCCACAAACCACAATTACAAACTGTCTCCAACAGCACTTGTGAAGAATGAATTTAATAAGACAATGGTTGGTGCAATTGAACAATTTTTATTTGACATTTGAAAAGAGGAAAAATTGAACACATAAAATGTTCCAGCCTCCCATTTTAACCAGGAACAGATCAGAATATGAGTTCAAGGCACTAATATTCCTCTTCATCCTCCTCCTCCTCAGTACTATCAGCTCCAACCTCCTCATAATCTTTTTCTAGAGCTGCCAAATCCTCCCTGGCCTCCGAGAACTCTCCCTCCTCCATACCCTCACCAACATACCAGTGAACAAACGCACGCTTGGCATACATCAGATCAAACTTGTGATCAAGGCGAGCCCAAGCCTCTGCAATAGCAGTGGTGTTGCTCAGCATGCACACAGCCCTCTGGACCTTGGCAACGTCTCCTCCAGGAACTACAGTGGGTGGCTGGTAGTTGATGCCAACCTTGAAACCAGTGGGGCACCAGTCCACAAACTGGATGGTGCGCTTAGTCTTGATGGTGGCAATGGCAGCATTTACATCTTTTGGTACGACATCCCCACGATACAGAAGGCAGCAAGCCATGTACTTGCCACGGCGAGGATCACACTTCACCATCTGATTGGCTGGCTCGAAGCAGGCATTGGTGATCTCAGCCACCGTTAACTGCTCATGGTAAGCCTTCTCAGAAGAGATGACAGGGGCATAGGTTGCCAAAGGGAAGTGGATACGGGGATATGGCACCAAATTGGTTTGAAATTCTGTCAGATCGACATTGAGGGCACCATCAAAACGAAGGGAAACAGTGATTGAGGACACGATTTGACTGATCAGCCTATTTAGATTGGTGTAACTGGGACACTCAATATCAAGGTTTCTGCGACAGATATCATAGATGGCCTCATTATCAACCATGAATGCACAGTCAGAGTGCTCCAGTGTGGTGTGGGTGGTTAGAATGGAGTTGTAGGGCTCCACCACAGCAGTGGACACCTGAGGAGCTGGGTAGACGGAGAACTCCAGCTTGGACTTCTTTCCGTAGTCAACAGATAGACGCTCCATCAGAAGAGATGTGAAACCAGAACCAGTGCCTCCTCCAAAGCTGTGGAAAATCAGAAAACCCTGAAGTCCAGTGCACTGGTCAGCCTAAGGACAAAAGGATAGGCAATGATCACAGTTGCACCATGGTTACATCTAACATTGGAGTCAAATTGTAATCATTTGAAAATTTAAATTTAAACCTGCACACCAGTTTGCGGATCTTTTCCAGTACAACATCAATGTGCTCTTTCCCAATTGTGTAGTGTCCACGGGCATAGTTATTTGCAGCATCTTCCTTGCCAGTGATCAGCTGTTCAGGGTGGAACAACTTTCGGTAGGTCCCTGTCCGCACCTCATCTAAAAAGGAATTACCATAAATAAATACAAGGGCTTGACTGAACAGAAAAAATAAAACCCTCATACAAGAAGAAACTATCACTTTCTCATAAAAGTTAGCAATTAATGAATTTACCAATGACAGTGGGCTCCAGGTCAACAAAAACAGCTCTGGGAACATGCTTTCCAGCTCCAGTCTCACTGAAGAAGGTGTTGAATGAGTCATCTCCTCCTCCCATGGTTTTGTCACTGGGCATCTGTCCATCTGGCTGAATTCCATGTTCCAGGCAGTACAGCTCCCAGCACGCATTACCAATCTGAACACCGGCCTGACCGATGTGCACAGAGATACACTCACGCTGGAAAATGAAAAAAGTGGCAATTGTAATGTAATCATTAGCATATCTACATCAACCGGTAAACAAACAAAAAAATTGTTGAACATGACCCATGACAAGTTCAGTAGAAGAACATTTGTGTAGAATCTGAACAAACTGACCAATGTCACCTGACCACATGCTGTATCATCATTTTTTCTTTAACCTCAAACTGAGACAAAAAAAATCTCTACAAGTTAAAAAAAACTACAATCACACCAACATGATGTGCATCCAGAAACGAAAAAAACACATGAGGAACAAAGTGCTGCAGGGGAACAAAATCAAACCCAGCTGCTGCAAAAGTGTTTCAAAGAGAAAGTCTTTGCCTGTTCCAGGAAAACTGTTAATTTTGGGTCCCCAACATTCACAGAGGAATGGGACACGTAATAAAGCTACCATTGCAATTTTATGTGTTAGTATGAAGTAAAAAACAATTACAATATACAATAGGCATATTTTTAATTTTTTTCTTTTAGACTAGTTATTTCCTCATATCCACTCTGAGTTTTTTTGTCATCCATGTAATGTAAAATATAAATATCAAACAAATCTCACACATTTATGGTTGGAAATATTTTCCTCTTAATAGGAAATGTGTTAATTATATTAAAATGACCAATTTTTTGGTTAAAATATAATGTTTTTGGAAATGGGAAGAATCCGGAAAGAACTTCTTTACTTCAAACTCTTGAATGATGTCACTTCCTGTTAGTGGTGTCACTTACAGGAACTGTATTTCATTTTGGGCCCAAAATTGCCTTAGTGTGACCTGGTAGAGCATAAAATTGATGGACACAGAAAAATCACCACAGAGCCACATGACCAACAAATAACCATTCATGCACACAGTCACACCTACAGACAACTTAGAAACGACCAATTCCCTTGAATTGTGAACCCACATAGACACAATGTACGTTTCTTAAAAAAAACAACAACAACTAGATTTAATGATTAAAGCAATTAAACAAATAGTTTATAACTGCAATAATGTAGAGAATATATGTTTCATTGTAGATTTTGAAGTCAGACTGTAGATCTTACAAAAGAAAACATGACCACTATTATTAAATCTATTTATGAATGACGTACATAAAAATAAATTAAAAAAAAAAACTAGTTTAAATTAACTAAAAGACACTTTAAGTGAATAACGTTTTGTCTATTTTAAAAAAAAATAATCTAATATTACTGTTGAACTTGCGGGGGAACACGGGAACTTAAATTCCGATTAACTGGGTCAAAGTTTAACAGAAACTGAAAATCCTCACCGAACTTGATTTTGGGCTACACCCTCCAGAGGACCGTCGTTCAAATAACGCCGTAAACGCTGCAGTGCTGACGCAGTTTGGTTGACTGTCCATCTTCACGTTTCCGCAATCTCACAAGCTAATTACTTTAGTTGATAATTATCACCTTTAAAAAACGTTACTCGATTGCGCGTTTTGGAAATACGGATAACTTAAATCAAGCCAATAATTTCCGGGGGGGAAAAAATGCCTTCATAACTTTACTCACCATTATTGAGGAATGAAGAATATGCTGAACGTTGAAAAAGTAAAGAAGTCACTAGTTTGCTCACAGCTGCTCCGGTACGTGAGCTGCTCTCAAAGCTACTGCCCAAATTCACTGGGCAGCGCACTTAATACACTCTTCCAGGTGGAAGGGTGCTGCTGCATCTGATTGGTTACTGTGAAGTCACATGGGGAATTCTTATTGGCTAAACTTGAAGCTGACAGGTCATTGACAGGGTTCATACTTACTGGGATCCCGTTACATCTCCGACGTTCGGAAAGTGAATCATGTTTAATAGCAGAGTAAACTACAAATGTGAACATATATACTTCACTAGTTCCATGTTCTTCTACCTTAACACAACTAAAATTCAGAGACTGCATTCGTTTACTAAATTTATTCAGTAGTTTGGTTACTTTCAACATGAACTTCATTTTTACATTGTACATGAAACAATTTAGAAATGAAATGGTTTACTGCCCATATTTACATAATTTAGTGTTATGGAGCAATGTTACACAGTTTGCCTGCTACTGTAGAATGTGCAGTGCAATTATGCGGAAAGCGCTCTTCAATCTTCTTTCCAGGTAAATTGGGAGCGTTCATTAGTTGATTTAGTTGAACATTGGTCAGTTTTGTGTCAAAAGTGGTAATATTAACAAAGAGAGAGAGAGAGAGAGAGAGAGAGAGAGAGAGAGAGAGAGAGAGAGAGAGAGAGAGAGAGAGAGAGAGAGAGAGAGAGAGATGAGTCAGTAAACCTTGTGCTTTTATTACCAGTGCTTATTCATACAGATAACAGAATTGTACTTTGACGTGGTGTGACACAAACAATGTTTCAGACATTACATACTTTTGTCAGATGAGCCAGTTGCTCTTGAAATCTAGACTCCTGTTTGGAAACAAGTCAAACAACAGATCTGGTGCATTAAAAATGGCTTTACATGTGCAAGTCATATAATTTCTACACTGGGGGGGGGGGGTTAAATGCTGTAAGGGTTTTTATAACAATGTCACGTGGTCATGTGATGTAGCACTGCTCTTGTGATGTTACACAAAATGAATATACTTGATGAATGAAGAACAGCGACACCTCTAAGGTTTTCTTAGGAGTCATGCCGTGATGTAATGCAGGCACAAACTCACAGTGTTTTGTTAAATATCTTGCAACAGTACCATCAGTCAGTGTGTTTTGAAACTTGGATTAGAATTCTATCACATTGCATCTGATAAATGATCAATGTTTCTCATGTAAAATCATTGACAAAATTCAAAAAGAGTTCTTATTTTATCCCAATATCTTTTGTGATCGAGAGTGCATCTAACAAGTGTAACAGGTTTTTATGCAAAGCTCTCAAAGTCTTTAAAAACAAAGAAAATTATTTACAGTCATGTGGCAATTTAATTTGGATGAATTACCTGAGATATGCATTCTTTCTGGTTTATCATGAATAAAGCTTTTTAATAGCTAAAGGTACAATACAATTTTTTGTGAATTCCAATCTTAGGATAATAATTCTGAACATATAAACTTGTTATCCTATAATTGAATATTAAGACAGAAACAAGTTTGTAACTGTGGAAACAGTGATACATTTTCCAGATGAGTGGTGAACTGGATTCCATTTAAAGTGAATAGGCTCAAGTGTGAAGCACATCAGTTTAGAAAAATAAGATTTGACAGCTGAGCTAGTGTATAAAATAAATTATTATTTTTAATTTTGTTTTCCTCCATTTTAAACAACTGATACCAACACAAATGTGGTGTATGTGGTGCCTATATTAACAATAAATATGATAGCGTCCTTTGAAGCATTTGCTGGGTATATTTAAAAAGCACTTATTAACAGCTGCCGCACATTTTATCCTGAAATCATTGACTGCTGCTGTCTGAATAGCCAGAAGGCTATGGGTTTTGAAATCATAGCAAATACATACAGAGTGATATTAATATACACAATATACATTCATGTATATACAGTACATACAGCAAGTCAATGCACAGATGGTGATGACATTTTTATGAAATGTCAGTAAATTATTAAAATTTATATTTCATTGTGACAGAAGCATTGCGCTGTTCATTTCACTGCAAGCATTATCTACTTGAAGAGAAAAGCAACTGATGGATACACTGTGCTGATGCCTAGGCGTCAAGATAACATGAAACTTCATGCATTTGGACAGGTTATCGCTCATTAAATACTTGAATATTTCCCAAATCAGGTCTCACAGATGTGTGGTGTAATAATACAATTAACAGCCTCTAACAGCTGTCCACTTCTGTCCATTACTTGTCTCAGTGATGCTACATTTGCCAGCGTTAAGATCAACCTTAAGCACATACAGTATAAGGAGGATTAAACTCAGGCTTAAATAAGTTATTTTCAGGAGATCAGATCATGTGCACATCAAAAGGCTGCGTTGGAAAGGTCATTGCACTCGGTGAAATTCTCAGTTATGTTTTGTCAGAACAGTGACTGTTTGGGGTCTCTACTGCAGGTAACGGTAGACCTTGAAGCAATGATTCCCAGAGTCTGCCACTGCCACATGTCCATCTGATGTGAGAGCCAGGCCTTGAGGTCCATAAAGAGGGTCTGCTGATGTGTTGATGTAGGACAAGAAGGATCCAGCACTATCAAACACCTGGATGATTATACAGCAGACAAAAATGTTGGATGAATGAGTAATACATTTACAAATTTGTCGTCAATAATTAATGTGGTGCAGTTCTGTCAAGCTAACCTGGATCCGACTGTTGCCCCAGTCAGCAACAATAATATTCCCATTGGCATCCACAGCCACACCTGTTGGAGCATTGAATTGGCCATTCCCTTCTCCATGGGAGCCAAATTTAAACAGGAACTCTCCATCTGCATTGTACACCTGTATTAAAGAGCAGAAGGAAAACATGACAGTCCCAAAAAATAAAAAATATAATTAATTGGAGTAGTATGTGAATCATATTGTTAAAACTACATTGTTAAATTATTGTTAAATTAAGTTTCTTTTTTATTGTTTCTGATGTTCAGGTCTGTTTATTTTAATATTTCATAGTAGCCCATAGGAGAGACTCATTACATTTAAATAGAAAAATACTCAAAAAGAATGCCCTCCAAGAACATCCAGAAACACAGAGCAGAGAAAGAACCACAGAGCAGAGAAACTGGGTATGTTTGCTGTTGCTGATTGAAAATGGACCTTTTCCCAGTATTATTCATCATAATACTTCCAATATGGCTTCATTATAGTAACAAATGTTCACATTCACCATACCTTGACTGAATGGTTATGAAAGTCAGTTACGACTATTTCATTTTTGTTATTTACGGCCACAAAGTGAGGACCTGGAAACAAAAGAGGAGACAAAAAGGAACAGAGGAAAGATGACTCATCTTCTGCTGAACAACATAAAGAGGAAGTTCCAATCTAATTGGGGACTTTGGCAAAACAAGACACAATGGTAACAAAGTGATTCTGTGATTGTTGATCGCTTACGTGGGACAAACAAAACAACATGACATGTAGTAACACATAAAAATAATGGTATGTTTTCTCAGGTTACATTCACAAGGGATTGATTACTTACTGAAAACAGGGCCAGATTTACTAAGCTTTTGTTCCAGTGCAATGTTTGCACCACTCTTTTCTACAAAAAAAAGAAAAGGTCCAAGTTGAGAAAATAAATTAAAAGATCAAATGAATTTAAACTGAAATACTGCATTGCAATAGTACAACTTACATTAAGTCTTATTTCCACATAATTCTAGTAATGGAAGCAAATTCTAATTCAATTGTTATTTTTTTACATCTATATTAAATTCAGGGGCAACAAGAAGATTATCATATTTTTTTCATGCATGATTTAATTATGAATGTTTTCCTCTCAAAATTTAATCTTGTGCTGTGAGGATCATGTCCAAGTTTGCAATGCAACAATAAAGGATCACTAACTGCATTGAAGTCATAATCAAATAACAAACTCTGCATGCTTACATTACTTAAACTAACATAAAGAGTGTATAGAAACATGTGTATTGCTAAAGAAATTACATTTGTAAAAAAATAAATAAATAAATAAATAAATAAAATTAAAAAATCCTTCCTATAGAAAATAAAATGTAATTAAAATCTGTAAATCTGGCCCAATCACTTGCCCTGATACATGAAGCATTGTTCAGTGTGCATCTTGTTTTTCTGTAGTGACACTATTAATGATACAAATACAGTAAAAAACAGTACCAGCAAAGTGTCTGTCTGATGTTCCTCTGGCTCCAAACTTTGTCACCAGCTTCCCATTTGATTGGAAGATGAATACACAACAGGCCTTATTGTCAACAGTAATGATATGCCCGTTCTTATCCACAGCCACACCTTTGGGTCCCATCAGTCTTCCAGCACCGATTTTGTTCTGTGACATCCAGGGGGACAGCTTTGTCATTCACTGGAACATTTAATTTGCAACGTGAAAACATTTATTTTCCTGGCTCAGAATATTCACCTTGAACTTGCCATCAGAGGAGAAGATGCTGATCCATCTGTTGTCATAGTCAGCCACAATTATGTCACCGTTCATGTCCACTGTGACCCCCGTGGGGCGCTGTAGTTGTCCTGGAGTACGACCTCTGACCCCAAACCTCATTTTAAATTGGCCATCATTTGAAAAGACCTAGAAAAAGCAAACATTCTATTTCTCCACATCCTGATGTTGGGATAATTAATCAAAGTCTTGCACAGACGCTGACCTGTATGCACTGGTTGTTGCTGTCTGCCACCACAATCCGTCCATTACCGGAAGTTGAAATGCCTTGTAGGTTAGTGAACTCTCCTTTATCTCGACCTCTCGTCCCTGTCATGTCAACAAGACATCAGGCTGCGTCAGCACTGTGTATGTGCAAATTATTAACAGTTGGGCCTCAAAAAAATTAATCAAAATGAATTTTTGTCATCATCAAGTACTCAGCTTGTCTTTGGAAATCTGACTTTCTGCACTCTGGATTTACCATGATTACCATAGTTAAAAATAGAACTAGCCTTATATTCACCCACCCACTCTGTAGATCAGCTCATCTTCTATTGGGTTTTCTTTTTTCTTGGTGGTGCTATACATGCTGGAGGGCCTGCGTACAGCTTTCTGTCGAACATGACCTCCTCCTCCACTCGGGGATTTTACTCTTCTCTTAACATCATCTGGTGACTGCAGCACGTCTGAAGGTTTGACAGCCCGCAAACGGAATGGACTCCCCCTCACTGGCTGCTCATATAGCAGCAAGGAGAAGCTGAATTCTCCCTCTGAGCGGATTGTATATCCAACCTCATAGGTGCCGTTCTTGTTGTCCACTACCTCAGCCTCAGTGCACACTCCTTCTGCAGACACAATCTCTGCCCTCAGAGCAGCATTACCAGTTTTCACCAGTTCACCATCCTTGTCTTTAGTTGTGACTGTGACAGTGGTGTGCTGGCAAACCAATGCGTGTCGCAGACCTTCACCTGTTGCAACACTGGTATGCCCTACAGCACCTGTTGTGATCAGGACTCCCAGGTTCTGGATGGACCGCCTCAGTCCATCTGTCTCCACCTGGCACTCAAGATGTCCATTTTCGTGAGGATGTTCAGGAAAGCTATGTCGTGCCAAGGCACTGACCCGCTCCCCCATTTGTTTCTGGACCAATAGGACCTCAGTGGCACTGCCATGGCTCAAAGCCTGCTCTGTGAAGTTGCAGCTGCTTTGAATATTCTCTTTGCCCTGAAGCAGAGAGGTCAGCTGGGCTTGAAGCACCTAAGAGTGTCCAAAAAGATGGAGGCTGACAGTCAGTGGTGATCCCTCTAAAACACAATACATGAGAACAAATTTCCAGACTTACATAAAGAAAGGGAGAGAAATCATAATGTCTGACCTTCTGCTTGGTGCTGCAGATGTTCTCTACTTCAGTTATGAGGGCTGTCTTACGTTGGTGCAAGGCCTTCTCCAGATCCTCAAAAGTTTTACTGATTTCAGTCACAGCATCATTTTTGCGTTCTGTAAGCTGTTTGGAGATCTCATTCACAAGGTCAAGGGCAGCTGTCAGTTGAGGTAGTCTGCCAGAGGACAGAAACAAAGATGAACAAAGAATAAAACTTTCAAGCATTATTTCTGCTTGTAATGGATTTAAGTGCAGACAGTCGTACCTGTTGCGCACAGCATCTAGCTGATTTTTAAGTACAGACTTGTGCTGTTCCAGCACATCCCTCAAAGGAACTGTCACATGTTCCCTGTGCTCTCCTTCAGTACATTCCAAACACATGGCTGTTTCACATGATTCGCAGTAAAACTCCATCACCTGCAGATGGTGCAGTGGAGCATTAGACAAATACATGTAATACTTTGTGTAAATTGGTTTATGAATGCAGAGATATATTCAGTTTGGACTCTTGTAAGAGTGTTGCCATGAATCTCTGGATGACCTACTGACTTAACCTACTATGCTGTAGATCCCACTGTAGTGTCTGTTGTCGTACTTACTTTGCCCTCGTGGTTGGGGCACGAGAGCGGTTGAGAAGCTGTTGCGGCACTGGCTGATTCAAGAACATTACAGGCCTCTTGTCTGCTGCACTCTGGGTCTCGCTGTAACACCTCCATTAGGTTTGTGATGAAGAAGTTGTTCTGTAAGGCTGCCACACCCTTTTCGGGTAAGATAGATGTCTGTCTACACACTGGGCAGGACAGTGTCAAAGACTGAGGGGGGATGTAGTTCTGTAAACATCTATACAGACAAAGGTTGCAAAAAAATGCATTAAAGAGCTGAAGCGACAATTTAGCAGCTACACCATGATCACCATGGAAAGAAAATGCAAAACTTTAATTTTAGAGTACTTCAGAAGAAAAAAAATCAACTTTTACTGTGTACTAAACTATTTCCAGTATTGTGTGTTTGTTGTTTTGTATGTGGGTATAACAGATCTGTGGAAATCAGTGCTCCCACAAATATTAATCAAAAAATGCAGCCTGTCTCAGAGTAGTTGTTGCCTTACAGCAGGAAGATGCCACAGTGATGAGAGAACAGTTAGCATAAGTAGTGTCATTTCAGGTCACATTGTCACATGCAATACACAGTATTTCACATTACATTTCATGAGAGGTGGTGCACAAACATTTGAACGTTATTCAACTTACTTTTCACAGAAGGTGTGCAGACAAGGAAGGACTTTGGGGTTGTGATAATGATCCAAGCAAATGCTGCAGACCAGGAACTGTTTGTCTATCTGCCTGACCACAGGGCTGGTGCTGCCGGTCTCACGCTTTGCCATGGTAACAGACATTCAAGGAGAGTGCAGAAGCAACTTTACCTAAAAACAGGGTGGGCGACATCAGACAAATGTCATAAATGCTTTCAGGAATCATTCAGACATGTGTGTAGTCGTTACCTGAGTCATCTTAGTGTTAATATTGCAAAACCTCTGTCTGTCTGCTGGCATTTTATAGTTTCTGTCTCCTTTTTTTTGCGAAACTATGCCAGCAGCACATGGCCAGAGGTTGTTTCACTTTTTCAATAATGAACTTTGTTCAGACTTGGTCCATCATTACAGTGGAAGAAAATTAATTTAATGCTGCAGGACAGGATGTGCAAACATGACAGTCTACGTCGGTCAGGTGTGGAGCCAGCACAACTGTGCTTGCAGTGGTAGAGTAGTATCTGTGTATATAAATATGCTGCGAGCAAAAAATGTTTAATTGCATCCTGTAAAGTTTTACTAAAAATCTTCTTCTCCTTTTGGCTTTTCCCTTCAGGGGTTGCCACAGCGAATCAGTTGCCTCCATCTAACCCTGTCTTCTGCATCCTCTTCTCTCACACCAACTACCTTCATGTCCTCTTTCACTACATCCATAAACCTCCTCTTTGGTCTTCCTCTAGGCCTCCTGCCTGGCAGTTCAAAACTCAGCTTCCTTCTACCAATATATTCACTATCTCTCCACTGGACATGTCCAAACCATCTCAGTCTGGCCTCTCTGACTTTATCTCCAAAACCTCTAACATGTGCTGTCCCTCTGATGTACTCATTCCTGATCCTATCCTTCCTGGTCACTCCCAAAGAGAACCTCAGCATCTTCATCTCTGCTACCTCCAGCTCTGTCTCCTGTCTTTTCCTCAGTGACACTTTTGGTGACACTGTCTCTAGACCAAACATCGCTGGTCTCACCACAGTTTTGTACACCTTTCCTTTCATTTTAACTGAAATTCTTCGATCACACTTCACGGTTTTTATTGTTTAGCATCTGCTGGTTTTCTGCTCAGATGGGAGTCACTATTACCAAAAATGGTATTGCTAGGTCAAAGATGGATTACCTCAGTCAGCCTATGCTATGTTGTACATTGATCATTATTGTACATGTACATGTAAGGGGCATGGCATGTTTTTACCAAACACATACAGTACATGTGTTTTGGTGAAAACACATGCATATAGCACAACACTGATGTATATTACAACAGACTGTTTTAGTGGATGTTTTTTTTTTTTAATTGTTACATTACCATATATTTGTATTCAGTTGAGTGTTGCAAAGTGAGAGAAGAGGATGCAGAAGACAGGGTTAGATGGAGGCAACTGATTCGCTGTGACGACCCTGAGGGGAAAAACCGAAAGGAAAAGAAGAAGTGGAGCGTTGCAAAGGTTGAAATTAAAACTCTGGTGTCTAATTTTTCACCGAGATATCCTCTACCTTTTCAGTTGGTGGTTCTCTTATTCTCATGCCATGGACTCCTCTTTAATTTAATTAGTATTTAATTAGTCTCAGAACCGCAGACTGAATGTTGAATTAATTTAATTCAAGGATCCATGCGTGTGTGTCGCTGGTGCCTCTGGTAAAATGAAAAAACGCATTAACACAATAATTAAGCAAATATACTAATTAGTAAATATTAAAACCTTGCAAATTGACAGCTGAATGTTGTGCTGTGTAACTGGGACACCACAAAGCAAAAATGATATTTTTTCCATTTTCTTTGTAACACAATCAACCAACTTTTTTTGTTTTGTTGTTATGATGTGGAAAGTGCTTATTTAATATGGTCATAAATTATTGGTTTCCTCAAAAACAGAAATTTCCAGTTGAATGAGTGAAATATTACTGATTTGACAACTTGTACATATGTCATTGGAGTTTATCGACCATTGGTACCTCCACGTTTATAGCTGTATGTAGATCACAAAGACATGATGTGCATGATCACAGAACTGTTATAATCCCCTGGGAAGGGTGTCCCTCTTCATGAGTCACAGCCCTGACTGTGCAGTTGGTCAGTTTTGCCTCATCTTTCATCCACTGCTCAAAATGCAAATGAGTAATGTCTTCTTTGACGTTGCGTTTCCCTCAGTCTGGTCTTAGATGTGTCTGCATTCTCTCTCAGGCCTGCACACCAACTGACACTAAAAGCTAAAACTTCCCAGTTTCCCTTCAGCTCTGACCGGTGCCTTGAAAAACATGGGTAGGGTTCTTTTCTGTGAGAGTCAAGACAGAGAAAAAAAGGAAGCTTTAAAACACCACTCCCCAAATTCCTCCTAGTTCCTTCCTTTGACTCCCATCTGGCTAAGGTTCAGGCTCCACCTGTTTGTTGCTCTGTGGGGAGATGTGGGGGAAAATTCACGGTGATCAAGGCTGTCTGTCTCACACGAGCAGGCAGGCCTCAGAGGCAGCTGTCCCTCACAAAACACAGAGCAGCCAGGTCTAACAATGACATTCCATCTCTGCTCAAAGCTCACTGCCCAACTCTCTCTGTCTGTCTGTGTGTGTGTGTGTGTGTGTATGTGTGTGTGTGTGTGTGTGTGTGTGTGTGTCTTTTTTTACAAACCACATAAAAATCTGCCTATTCAGCATCGGTAAGCCTGATCTCATCCGAAAACATCTTACAGATGGGAATTTCTCAAGCATCCAGGCCTCATTGCTGTTTCTCGCTAAACGATCATTGGGCCTACCGTCATCGGAGCTCTGCAGAGCCCTTTTACTGTCCACAAAATCAGGCCGTCCCCAATCTTCCTTGTTTTCCCACCCCTATATTCCTCTCAAAGCCCTCCCCTCCCGGAGCCAGCTCCCCCTTCTCCTGTATTTCAGCAGCTCAACGGTGGCATCATAAGGAAGTTGGGGAGCCAAAGCCTTCAGGCTCCTCCCTTCTCAGCTTGCTAGTCACTGCCTTTAGACTTGCAACAGTCTCCCCCCGCCTTCCCTTTCCTTCTTGTCCCATCCCTTCCCATTCCATCCCATCCCTTCCCTTTCCTCCTACCCAGCAAGTCCACCCTCCTCATCTCAGGTCCTCCTCTTCTGCTCTCCCCTCATAAAAAAAAAGATCTTTCTTTAAAAATGGCCCAGAGGACCATGCTTACATTTGCAGAGAAAATCTACCTTGTATGAACAAAACTGCATTGAAAAATAAACAAGCAAACTAATTCACTGTAGATGGATTAAATATGAACATTTGCAAGCATCACAAAATTCTGAAAGCTTCACTTTTTCCCGAATATATGCGTAGTTACATCTCACTGAAATTCATAAATCTATTTATCAAGACCTTAGCATCACTTGATTCACATTCACATTTGATGAGTTGAAATAATAAAAATAGTTCTGACAGAAATTTTAAGACAGTAGAATATAGACTGGACTCAAAAATCTGCAGAGCAATGTAACATTTGAAGCAGCATGTGACTAGATTGTCCCTCCAGGATTTTTCAGAGGAAAAGTATGATCAAGATTTTGTAGAGATGAGGTCAGTTATGTAACTGCTGCTTCTGTGTGCTGTATCTGTCGAACTGAGAGATGATGCCTGCATAACATCAGATAAACCTGTATGTTCTTTGTAAAATAAGAGTGCCAAGCATCTCCTGCCACTCTCACCCTGAGTTTCAAGCTAAGTGGCTTAGCCTCCTCCTGCAGGTTAGGTCCTGTCTGCTAGCTGGATTAGAGTGTTTTCCAGACTTCACTGACACCATCAGGCCTGTCAACTCAAATTGGATTTACAGCACACCCCAAACACAGTTGTGTATTAACATGGGATGACATAAATGGTACAACAGTATACAGGTGAAGCAGTGACAGCCAGCTTGTGTCCATAGAACAGACAATAGACAGAGATTTCATGCTTGTGGTGAGTTGCCTGTGAGCTCAAAAGTCTAATTTGAGGGGTTTACTTGGTTTTCAGAAGCATAAGCTTACATTCAGAGGAAATAATGATCTCAGTTTATTCTATTTAGAATGCATCTGCATTATAAAAAAAAATATACAGACATGTCCAGCTCTTCATCTCTGCATGAAAAGTGCTGTGGTGGTAGATATGAGCTATACTTCTACTGCAAATCGCCTCTCTGCAGCTTTTCTGTTCTCCATGATTAAAAAGGGACAATGTTTTATAATTTGGATAAGGAAATGTTTCTCTTGAATCATACTGCCTCTCACCTGCAGTTCTGAAGGTCAGATCCATGTGATCTGACATTCAGTTTCATTGTTACTTAAAATGGTAGTAAATATCATAATAATACACTTTTGTTAGAAATAATTCACATAGAGAACTGTTTTGTCATTGATTATCTTGATCAATTGGAGCAGACTTCCTGACAAGAATGTAGCTTTTGAGCATGTTTTAATGCTATAATTGTTTACAGCTGTGGTGATGAACATTAAATTAAATATCCCCATGTCCTCATGATCTGTATGATATGGTTCCAATGACAGTTGATAAATAAAATGTTAATTATTGAACAGCCTTTAAGCTTTGATCCTCTGATTGCTAGAATCTTTCCGTGGCTGTAACTAATCACGGTTCCACTATGTTCACACTTCAAGGGTGACAAAAATATTATTTCCCTTCCCTTCTTCTTGCCCTGTTTGATAAAAAAAGCTCCTTTTCTTCCAGCATCTTCTTAACAATCTGTGTTTCAGTATTAAACTAAATCTGTGGTCAAAAAAATGCATCAAATGTTGGATGTTTGTAATTGTTAAACCTCAGACTATGAGATTTAAGAGTTTTCTAGAACATTATTTTAGCTGTCTACTCTGCTTGGAGTGAGCAGTCTAAGTCTAAGTGACGTGAAGTACAAAGTGTTGGCCCTTGATGTAATGTTTGTTTATGACTATAGTTTATGTTTTCATCCTCCACACATTCGACCTGAAAACCCTAACTTTGAATGATGGTACCATTACTCATCATTTTTATGTGCTCAGCAAGCAATGAGGCAATATCTGAAGAAATTCTCTGAGAGAGAAACTAAGAAAGGACATGAGTGGAAAAACCAACACATCTATAAATCAAAGCACAGAAAAACTTCTCAACTTGTCTCCATGTTATTGTGAATTAAAATGTTTCCTGCATTGATGTGAATATTTTATCTCCAATGGAATGTAACAGACCATTTTATTTGTTTGAAAATTTAAACAGATGCTAACAAACACACATCTAGATGAACAGTAACAACCAAAAGAGGATGTGTACTGTTAAGAAGAAGAGATGAAGTAAACTTACAAAACTTTTCTTAAAGTACTTAAAGTAGACATTTGTGTTTGAGAGTGTTAACATTGTTTTTAGCACAACATTGCTCTACAATACCTAATCAATTATAATTCACAAAACACAAATACCCCTAGTCTAAAAGAGAATAGCCTCCTCTCACACCTCACTGCATTAGATGAAGAAATCTAACACAGAGCATCAGTCTCCGTCAGACCCGTCATTCCACTGGTGGTTGATTCTCACAAAATGAAGCCGCTGATCGCTAAATGGTCTCAGTGTTTGTTTTCATGTTTAATGTCTACAAAACCTGTATGAATTTGACTACAGAAAACACATTTTCTTGTTTACTAAAGGGCTGACAAAAATGTATCAGGTCTGTGCATCAATAACATTGGTAATCAGCAATTATAAAGTGTAATTAGTGACCATATTTAATTGTTTCTCCTGTGTTTGACAGCTAACATTAGATTTATTGGATCTGACAGATAATGAGTGAAACTAACATTAAAGTGCCCATCAGAAGTCAAGTCCAGTAGTCAGGAGTTTTTAAATCAAAGTCAGGAGACATTTATGTCTTCCCGTGTGAGCACATTATCAAAATGGCAGAAGACAATGAGGGATGTGGGTAGTGCCTCTGCAGCCTCAAAATGCACTGCTGTCCTTCATGTCATTCATTCATTCATTCATTCATTCACTCATTTTGTTAACTGTTTGTCTTACTTGGGGTCATGGGGTAGCAGTATTAATCCCAGGGGGTATTGGGCAGGAGGCGGGGTACGCTCTCGATACGTCACCTGTTTATTGTAGTGGCATATGATAATCAGAATCACAATCAGATTACTTTATTGATCCCAGAAGAGAAAAACTTACAGCCTGTGCTTCAGTCAGAATCACATACAGTATATAGCATATTTTTGGTGGTGGGGCAACACCAGAGAGAACCCCTCTCATATAGAGGGAGAACAGTCAAACTCCACATTGCATAGTCCCAGGTAGATTTGAACCCAGTGTGTTCATGTTGTAGGGTATGGGATGTGGTGTGTTATTGGCAAAAGAACAAGACAGAGTTACCATCTAAAAGTGGAATTCACTACAGCAATGTCACTACAGCAATTACTACAACAGCAACAGCAACAATACCACTAATGCCAAGAGAAATACTACAACTACTCCCAATACAATACGACTACAATACTATAACTAGAACCAAGGCAGTCACAGACTGCAACATCAAAATTTTACCCTAACCTACTTGCATAGGTCAAAGATCAAAGCTAGTGCTCTGACCTAGTTTCATAGATCACAGCAGCTGCTTTGAACTACGGTCTTACACTGGCCTTTTCCCTTGTCTTTCTATCTTATCCGGTTCCTGAGTGTGCAAAAGTTAAAATTTGACCTTGACCTAGTTTTCTCAAGGTCAAGGTCATCATCTCATTTTCATCCCCTTTGCCGCCCGATAAATGTGCTTTTTGTTTTATCTTTCTATCTGCAACGGTTTGCGAAGATATTTGGTGGACTAACAAACGGACAGACGAATGGACGGATGAAGGACTAACACACGAACAATTACAATTCCTCACCACTTTGAAGCGGGATATAATAATATGTCATCATTTTATAGTACAAAGTAACGCAATTTAGAAATGAGCAATGACTAATATTCCTCACTTCTTCTCACATTTATATAGCAAAGAGGAGTGTGTCTGCACCAGCTCACTGGGAGGCAAGCAGGAGAACTCACATACAAATATCAAAGTTACACCGCAGTATGATTAAATCATATGGAACAGTTAAAACTTCATAATTTTACATACAGATTTGTTTCACACGTGAAAGTGATGTAGCTTGAGATGTATCCTCGTTAATCAATATATGTGTAATTTTCAACATATCCATCCTCTCTCTTATAAGGTTATAGAGCTACATCTTGCTTACAGCCTACACTACCTACTTAAATTCCCATGTAATTGAGCGTACTAATACAAAAAAAAATACTCTTTTTTTTATATTGCCCCTTCTGCCTAAAAGAATAACAAAACTGGTCTGGGACACCAAACACACACGGCTTAAGAACAGAATGTAACCCCTGCTCTGTATCTGCCCTCAGGTGCAGCATCCACTGCTGTCTGCAACCTCACTGTGACCCAATGCAGGCGGCAGGCAGAGACAATCCAGCCACCAACTGCACATATAAGAAATATAGGATGCTTGAGATAGTTTTTCACACACAAAAAAAAAAAAAGAAATACCGATCAATAAGACACCATCTGCTAACAGTCTAGGATAGCGGAAAGAAAATGCTGCACTGGCGTTAGTACAACACAAGGACTGAGAATGACATCAGCAAACAGCGTGCTGATTCACACCACACACACACAAAGCTTCCCAGCATTGAATCCCATGCAAATTCAGATTAGAAAAACCAACGGCAGCTCAGCACTAATCCTCTAAACAAAAGAGTACAGTACAGTATAGGCTTAATTAGAAAGCCCAGCCCTCGGACTGCAGCAGAGATGCCCACCTGCTTCAGAGGAGCCAGGGAGCTAAAATGGAGAAGTGTGTAGGCTGGTTGAGGAAGCAACAGAAATCAGAGAGGAAGAGTGTTTCAATACAGCACTTACTCTTCTTTTACAGCTGGAAGAAAAAAGATTTTGATTTATTTTACTGAAAACTAATGGATAAAAAAAAAAATACATCCAACCATAGCTAATAAAAACAATCATCAATGCACTGAGCTGGATGGGATGGAATACTGTAATCTAATATTCTTCTGCTCTCATCCCAGTTATTGTATCACTGAGGACTCCAAGCTAACGGCACAGACAAGATGAGAAAGAAGGCATTTGATCCCAGAGAAAGAGAGTGGCTAGAATGTACTCACATGAATTTCCAACAGCATTGCAGATGGTAGAGAAAGCTTCCCATTGTCAGTGTCCCAATCCCCCACCACAAATCCACAGATCGGGCGACAGAAAGGAAAGGGCAGGGTCTGTCTGGTGAAGAAGGGGACAGTTAGGAGGAGGGGAAGGGAGAGGAGGAGATGAGGGGAGGGCCTACGTGTCAGCATTGGTCACATGCTGGATGGGAGGAGCTTAATGGTCCAATAACACACGGGTGGGCGGGGCATATGCAAACAACTCAAAAATCACAGGAACTGATTATGGGCTACAGCACAGTCTGTCTGGTGCAAAAGGGTTTGGTTTCCTTACGTACCGCCCATTTCCCATAAAAGGACAAAGGATGCAGATCATTACGTTTAAGCCATGGTTCCATAATGATTTAAAGAATTATGGACATAAATAACAAAGACCACAAAGTCTTATAAAATAAAATAAAAAGTAAGGAAGTAAAGTTGTATATGTCTTCATGGTTTCACATCATATTAAATCTGGTGCTGCTATCCATTTTCTGCATTTTTAAACAGTAAACTGGTAAAATGGAACTATGATAAAGAGTCTAGCTTGTTCTGGTATAGATGAGACTGTTATTTGGGTGGAGTAAGGTGGACACTGGACACTTAATAAGTGTACTGTTACATGTAATAAAACATTGTGTGTAGAAGGAAGAGGTTGCACTTAGAATTGCCAAAACAAGCAGAAAAAGCTTGATTTTGATCAGGGGAGGATGGATTGGGGAAGGAGGACACTGTAGGTGAAGTCTCAGGAGATGGAGCGCGAATGAAAAAATTATAGTACTGTATTCTATGCAATCTATGAGGTACTGTGGTAGAATACACAGTGTGAGATTGTTGGGGGTGGGGCTTGGTGTGAGAGGCAAACATCTCTGGGTTTTATCCTGCAACGTGGAGTTGCCATGGTGACTGCCTCCACCGTAGTTCAGTCAAGATGGTTGCTGCAGGCTGACAACAGCAGCAGCAGGTCACACAGCATACTGCATTGTAAGTCTGTCTGCAGGCTGATAGTCAACATTTTGAGTTCCAACCACATCACACTCACAGCAAATTATAACAAAAATAACATATATTCAAATGTTACATTTGCTATGATTAAATTACCCTTTGATTATTCAATGGGCCTACTTATTATTTATGACATAAAATTTTACTCTGTATTATGGCATTAGAATTTTAAAGAGGTTATAGTCATAAGAAAATAAGCAAAAAAGATGCAAAGCTGCTAAAGCTGTTTATTATATAATGACCACTTTATAATGAAATGCAACTTGTAACGTCTGGTTATACATGTAGTACTCTGTTTTATCTCAACTGAACTATTACAAAGAAATGTTATCTTCAGACGAGGTCAAAGCATATTCTACATAATTGAGAAAAAGGATCTTGCTTTTATGATATTAAATTTTACTTGAGACTGACACTCCATATTACAACACTAGAAATTTTAAAGAAGTTACAGTCATAAGAAAATAAGTAAAACAAAAGGAATTAGTGTCAGTGGTGTTTTCCAAAAATTCAGCAGACTGCTGTTCCTGTCTTATATCACAAAGAAAGAGAAAAAAGCATCACGGTAACTCCAGCAGGAATTTATTGTAGAATAATATTAAACAGAAGGAAATTCATTCAGTGTTAATTCATACTGGTGGTTGACTTTACATCTTTATCACCTTGACAACCCATGGCGTCACTGAGCCAGGAGGTTATTGAGGCTGATGCTTTGCATTGTTTGGAGTTGCACAAAGCAGTAAAAGCATGGGTGCTTTCTCTGTTCATTATAATGGGCCCATGGTGAGGATCCTGCAACCACAGTCACTTTGCATTTGACAGTCTGTGGCCTTCATTGTAACACTGACCCATTTATGGTCAAAACAAAGAATGAAAAGAGTTTGACCTTGATAGCATACTCATCAGCTTTTTTATGTAGAAAAACACTAGAGTAGAAAAACAAAGACAACAAACAAAATCTATTTGCAATAACAATATTACCAATAAATTGTGTGTGTGTGTGTGTGTGTGTGTGTGTGTGTGTGCGTGCGTGCGTGCGTGCGTGCGTGAAGGAGGGGGTGCAAGTTGGAGTAAAGCAAGTGGTCATTCATCAGAGCACCATAAATAACAATCCACGCTGTATATTTCATTGATCTATCCTCTTACATTCACTCAACATTCATTTCCTTCCTCAATACATTCTGCAGCCATGACCGTTTAACCCAGTTATCATCCAGTGAGGCCAATGCCGTGTAGTTAAAGAAATTCACATTAGATAAACTAGTAAAAACATTGCACACTCATCGTTCATCATGCTCTTATTTCAGTGCACATTACCTAGAGGTCAACAACACCCTTATTTTCTGATAACAGTACAGTATACCATGTTCCTGCTACATTCTGCCATCTAGTGTTTGAAACACAAATAGGATATCCTCATCGAAAACATTTTCCAATCACTTTTCTTGGACCTTCTCTCCATCTCTTTACAGCCTCTTTCAACTGTCAACTGAATGTAATAGTAATCACATTTCCTCACCACCATGATGGGTTGTTTACTGAAGTTATACATGCTTCCCTGACTTTGAAGATATCATGATTACACAGCAGGAGTATGTATAACATCTTTAACATATAAAATTCTAAATATCACCTGAAAATAACAACCACTGTGCCACAATAGAATGAACGTTTTGTATCCACACAAGGACTCAGTCCCTCTCTGATGATCAAGCTGCACCACTATGTTTTTACAGTTGACCAGAACCAGGCAATCATCATCATAAACACTGTATTTCTTTTTAGAGTAAATATGATTTTCTGTCTTCCAAATCTCATACATCAGAACCAGCGCCCTTGTGGGTGGTTTCCTTGCTGCTTGGCAGTTTAGTTTTATCTCCAAGACGTTTTAAAAAGTTAAAGAACATTCCAGAGCTTTCAGTCTTACTCCATGGACTCTTGGGGGAAATGTTGTCACTAATCCTCCGTGATTGATTGTCTCTGTGCTGAGCTGATTTACCATCTTGGTTTTCCTCTTGTAGCTGTTTCTCTGGAACAAGAATTTCAGATAAGAATGGTTGACTTTTCCTTTCTGCCGATGATGAATTGTCAACTTGAGCAGCAGAATTTAGAAGATTGGGAGGTACGTTCGTATAGTCAAACACTTGCTTTGACTGATTTTGTTCAGCCCATTGTGCTGACAGGGTCGCTTTGTCTCTTGTTTGGAGTGGATTATCAGATGGATTATCTTTCTTTTCCTCAGTTCTAAGGACTTTGGTTGGTAAAGTATGGCGGCGCCCAAGGATCCGTTTTGGGGGTGGAGTATTAAGTAGTCTTATTAAATCCTCATTAGTTGGGTCATCAGGATACCTCTCGGTGTCCTCATTGAAGGTGCGTGGACGAGGAGGGCGACTACTTGAACCAGGAGATTTTTGATTTTCTAAAGCATAGTCCACCGAGACACTGCCACGGCTGCTCTGAAAGCGCAAAACTTTTTTAGACGCTTCACGCAACTTTTGGGCCTCTTCCTCATTATTATCCTTTAGATCTTCTTTACCATCACCAGTGTTGGCTGAGAAAGATCTGCCTGAAGAGTTAATATTGGTGGTTCCTTTGTCTGGAAGTGGCAAATGACTGGAGCTCTCCTTTTCAGAGAACTTCATGTCTTCTTCAAGAGTAATCCCACCTTCCTCTCTTTTCAACTGGTGGTTCTGTTGTGGAGAGCTCTCTCTAACTGTGAGTTCTGCTGCTGAATTCCATTGCTTTCTACCAATCTCTTCAACTTTAAGAGAGCCACCTATCTTATGATTTTCAGTGGAAAGGTTTATCTGAGAAGTAATTTCTGTTAGACTTCCACTATTTGGGCTGTGTTTAACAGAGTTTCCATAAGATCTTCCAGATCTTCTCCGGGAGATACGATTACTCAGGACGTTCTGTAGTATGGACTCCAATGCAACGCCGTCCATTTCCTTGTCTCTACTAGAGCAGGTAGCCGTGGACCTGCGCTTGGCAGCACACTGCAATCTGTCTCTATGTCTTCGCTGCACCTCTGCTACCTCTCGAGCCAGGTTTTCCTAAAGACAATCACAGTTAAAGATTAAGGAATGATGGGGGGGGGGGGTTACGTCAGAACCTAAAGTATACCAGAGAACAAGCGTTATCCATACATACCTGTTTAGCCCGCTTAAATTTCTCACAGAAGCAGTTGAAAATGGAGCAACACTCATCCAGTTTGAATGTGCCTGGGTCTTCACAGAAGTACTCCGCCACAGAGTCACTGACCGATTGCAGTTTCTGTAGGTGTCTCTCTATTTCTGCCACACAGACCTGTGTCTCCTAAATAGAGGCCAATTTAAAAATATTAGGAAAGTTAACTACTACTGAAATTCACACTACCTGTATTCACCAACAGTAGATGTCGTCACCGTGAAAAAGCCCTCCATCTGAGCCTTTAGGTCTTCTTGCTGCTGGGAGTTGGCTTTTGCAACTTGTAGTTTCCTTACTTGCCTTTTAAACTCTGCCTCAATTTCACCTTTACTTATTCTAAAAGGAAAAATAAATAAATAAATTTTGATGTTGCAGCAAAAAAAAAAAATCTTAAAGTAAGCTGAATGTCTTTAAAAGAGGATTGTTTACCTTGCTGCACTTTCAATGTGTTTTAGCTGCTCTGGAAAGTTAAGCAGGGCTGTGTCTACTTTCTGACATTGCTGAAGTGAATATAAAAGTTTGCATTATAAAAAGTTAACAAACACACCTTATGATGTTTGATGATTTCAATCAGTTTGCAAATGGATTGCTATAAGAGAAGGTACTTGCCATCACAACATAATGCATGAGGTTCATTCCAGGTTTGTTTGCTTTGGTTTCCGCTAACTTCAACAAAGATGCCATTTTGAACCCAACTGCACAACCTGCATATCCCCCCTGTGGGAAGATTCCTTGTGTCAGATTCCAAGAGCCATAAACGAAAAAGGAAGTCATCCTTCTATGACACATCATGCACTCACCGCATTCATGTAATTTCCAGTTTTCAGTACCAGACGAATGACAGAATGGAGGCTGTCAGACTCCAACAGCTCTACAACAAGATGAACAACATTTTAAGTCTAAATTTGGTACAAACTATAATTTTGCTCAAAATAAGACTTGAGTGTTATCCATTTAAAGTCCATGTAAAACAATACCCTTTCCAGCAGCTGTTAACGTGCCGATGAATTCTTTCATTTCTCGCATGAGGGGGGAAAATTCTTCTTTTAACATCATGCTGGTGAGGCGTTCTTTATAACTAACACAAGGATGCCATGATTAGTATAATATCACGTTTAATCTGTAATACAGAGAATTACATTACGGTTGTTACCTGGGAGTCCTGATCAGCATTAGGATAAACAGATCTGCTTCAGGCAGAGCAGACAGACTGCCTTTAAACCTGACGAGCTGCTTCTCCTGCATTCAATGAAAAAGAACAAAGCATGTAATAAACATATAAGCACATAATAAACTCAGGGATAAAATAACCAACCTGGTTCACAAAACAGTTGTCCCTGCTTTAGATAAAATAAAAACAAATTGCAATCATTTGTATTTCCTGGTTACCAACAGAGGTTTTATGAGGATTCCCGTAGCCCATATTGTAACCATGTATACACACTTGTTTTGCAAATTGTTGAACATGAACCCATGATCACGGCAGTGCTTCTGGATGATGACTTTTGTATAACCAATCATGATTGTATAAACTGTTACCATTCAACCTGCGTAATTTATATTTTTAGCATTCCACAACTTTCTGTCTTGAATTGAGTATGGTAGGATTATATTTTAAACAGCATCCCAAATCAGTGAATCGGGGAAAAAAAGAAAAACCAAGCAGACAATTCTGAAACGTAAGAAGTCGTAACAAGTACCTCCTCTTTGTCTGGCAGCAACTTGCACAGTTCTTTAAGTTTTCCAGAAGGAAAACTTGGACAATTTCCTGATTTAATTTCTTCAATCACATCTTTCACAGGCCTGTACATGGAGGAGACAGACAGAATTCATAATTCAGTGCATTTGTCTCCTTGGAAAAGTTTGTGTTTGTACTAACAAGCCTTAACCTGCACAAATAGCTTTGGGAAACAATTTCAAATGTTAGTTGAAGAAAAAAGCAACAAAATGACATTTGAAAATGAAAAATCATTGTGCAAAGAAATACCTAAGCATATATACTGTTAGGATGCACATATTTTACAATGATGTATTGGATGATCAAAGGATTCAGAAACACAACAGTCAAGTTTAGTCACAAAATTTATTAGATAGTTAGCACCATATAAAAGTAAAGACCACCCTTATGTTCCTGATTATCCTTACTTAATCACTAACCAAAAAAGAGTTACAGGAGAAGAACAGCACCAAAAATGTGAGGACCATACATGTTCTCAGGTGAAGCAACTGTAGTGCGTACTAATCAGTAGTTATGGTTGCCCCCTTTGGCATTGATTACATCAATAATTATCCTTATGGCTGCAGGGGCAGGTCGGAGCCTGTTCATGAGGTGCAGCAGCTCGATATATTGATGACGATTCTGGGTTGTTTCACATGGTACACCAGAGTAAGGTGTTCCCATGACTACATCATACTGTAGCATGGCCCTGGATGCATATACAACAGACTGTACCTTCTCCAGCATGATCATGTTGCTTTGCGAGTGTTTTTTGCACACAATATATTGTTTACGAGTTACTTAGTCAGGAGTCATCATGACTGTTTCTCTAATATATTTTGCTTTCAGGCTACTAAGAGAAATCAGTCAAGAATGACTGCAACTCATGTCTTAAATCCATCCATCGATTTTCTTTCCTTCCTTGAACTTTCTTCATTTTCATCTTGATGATCGTAATTGTTTCATCCTGAGCTGCTTTTCTGTGGGTCACGGAGGTTACTGGAGCCTATCCCACCTGACTACAGGCGCATTGCGGAGTCACACAAAAGACAAACAACTAGTCACGCACACATTCACCTACGGGCATTGTTAATACAATTCACATAAATATCATTTTTTTGGAGGAGGCATGAAGCCAGAGAAAACGCAGACAACAAACAAATTCCAAACAAAAACCTCAAACCTGGAACCATACCCAATGCTCCACTCTGTCAAATAATTTTAATTTTTACACATACAAATTATCAATAATATATGGCAATAAGGCAAAAACACAATGTGTGTTCGTAAATTCTGTGAGTGCAGCTGTATGGTGTATAATTATTTTCTATTAGATCTTCATGTATGTCTAGTAACTTACAGACTGAGTTTTCAGTCTTCCATGCACATGTTTTTACAGTGAGATAACCTGCACAGCACAGATCTGTCAGGACTTGTTGGCACTCAGAGGTGTGTAAGCATGAGTTGGCCAAGAGGCAGACGTATCCGTCTACATCATCCAGTATTTTACCCAAGAAAAATATGAAGAGTGTTGTGTAATAACAATCACACCTTAAGAATACTATGACTGACTCACCGTTTGAATTGTTTCAGGAAAATTCCAACATTCATACTCCTCTTCGCACTCAGGATGGAAACCTGGGTTTAGAAAATATGGACACATTTAGCTTGTATGTCATTTAGATAATATCACTATTGGATTAAACATTGTCTACTGCATCACAGATACCTTTGTTTTCCAAACAGATAGTTGATTCCAAAGGTTAGGGATTCTTTGAATTGATTTTATTGAACCATCAGGGAAAAGATATCATTTTGCAGTTGTGTTACACTTTGTTTCTACTTCTCTTGGAAAATGAGATGTAGGTCAGAGGACAACGTAATTTACTTTAACCCAATTCTGAAGGAAAATGACCGTGACTGAGCTGTAAAATAATGCCAGCATTGTTTTAAATAGAAAAAGAGGTTTCTTTGAATTAATCCAAATAAATTAACTTTATTTTTTGAAGGGTTGTGCATAGACAAATACTTTATTAATCCCGAGGCAAATTAGTAGAGTTGGCGTCAGTTACTTTATTGAATAATACTGTATGAGGAAATTATTAAAACCCTCCTTTAGCAAACAACTGAAGAACAATTAGTCTCCACCCATGTGTCTAGTGATTATGTATCAGAACAAACAGTCATTACACCATTATACTACTTGTTTTTACTACTGTGGGTATGAAAAGTACAAATAGATGGATTATTTTTCTTAAAAATAGCTTCAAAATTAGCAGTAAATTTCTGTTCTCACATTTGACATATATTGTGATCTGTAGCACATTTAGAAGGAGTAGATAGTGATATTTTCTGTTTATATCAGTTGTGTATCAAAAATAAATCATATCCATATCTAGATCTTGATATCGCCATATTACACGATGAAAGAAAAAACTATCATTTTCAACCTGCTCATGTGACACTCATACAATACACCGCTACGCCTGTAAGCTGTGACTGTATGTACTCACCATGTCCTCCCCAGAGGCACTGACTGGTAAGCCCCTCAGACTCTGGCGGGTCAGGGTCTTGACTTTTTGCTGGTCCTGCTTGTGACTGAACAGCTCCTCTATATGATGAGTATCCAGCTCATATTCCTCATCAGTCTTGTCTACAGTCCAGATGTTGTGCTTTCCTATTACACTTTTTTTCGGAAGGGTTTCCCAGTTGAAATTGCGCATCTTGAAGCTCCTGCTTGTTTTTGATGTGAGACCAACGCCATGTCCGAATGGTGGAGGTGGTGGTGGAGGTGGGGGTGCAGGTGGTGGTGGAGGTGGCGGGAGTGGTGGGGTAGGTGGGGGTGGAACAGAAGGACATCCTGGCTGCATCATTTCTTGGGGAGCTGTCAGCAGGTTTGGGTTGCTGTCATGGTCTCTCTCACACATGCACACAGATTGAACTGAAGCCAGTAAAGAATAAACAGTTGTTTGAAACGTAACCACTGGATTAAGGGATTCAAAATACAGTACTGTCCCGTAGGGTGGTATGTTCAAACTGAAAGAAAAGAAACAGGTGGGGAGTTAATAAAAATGTTACTACGTGGGGAAATGCTTATCCATTAGGTTGATTCTCTCATTCAGACTGTAATATGATACTGCCCAGCAATTTTGTGTATTTACTCTGATAAGGCCAGCCTGTCTCTGAGGAAACCGAGGTAGGTAATATGTTGTACTCGGCTATAACTAAAGAGACTAATGAAGCTGGTTCCATTTTAAAAAGAACTACGTACGATGTTGCATGTGAGAAGAAAGGACCCAGCATGACTGATGCTTGATCAGGAGAGGATATAATTACCAGTAATTTATAGGCAACCATAACCTTCATGTGATTCAACTTCTAATAAACTAGTTCTCCTTAATGTTGAGCTTCCTCAACATCACTTGGTCTCTAACTTATGACACACCATGATCACAGGCTGTCCAGATTGGATAAATGGATAAAGCGTTCACTTTTTCCTGAAATACAATGTAAAGCTGTGAAAAGTTGACAAAAGTTATTACAAATTTTACTGTATAATAAAACACAATAGGCCACACTTTGACATCACAATTTAAGACATAGCCTTAATTTATCATAATGTATTCACTAGCTATTAAAATACAAACCTCTGGCACAGAAAATGTTAAATAAACAAGTGCAGTTTGGGAACACAGAACTGAGTGGTGTTTGGGAAAATAATTCATAGTAATAAGCACATACTAATTTTAATAATTAATGGTAATTTGTAGCTTCATGTTGTATTCATTTATCTTATCAACCTGGAGCTTAAAAACAACAAGCACTTCTGACAATGTCCATTACTGTTATTACTCAGCAAGCAGAAAAACAGAAAACACAAAAAAAACAACTTACATCTGTTTTTTATTCAGAAGCTGCTCCGATATCCTTGTTCTCTGTCTTAATCCACTGTCGCCGTGTAAAAACGTTATCAGATGTACTGACAGCAAACTGGATAGTGGTGAAACTGCTTTGCGTTAAATGACACGCCCAGGAAATTCATGCACAAGCACGCCTCGGACAGCCGACGCCTCCATGGCACCAGAAGTGTTTTTCATTTTGAATTTTGGCTGGAATCAGTGACAGTCCTGTGCCTTCTGTCCAGCCATCCCTAGCATTACTCTGCATTTACAGACTCCTCCAGTGATTAAGGTCCTTACTGATAGAGAAAGTTATTGATTTTTGAAAGTTTGACTTTTATCCCAAAACTAAATAAGGAAAAATACTAGGATTTAAATAGGTTGCACTATATTTTGTATTTCATATATATACTAGGTCACCGTACTTTTCTTTTTAGAAAAAAAATAAAATAAACAGCCAAGTAAATTAATGAATAATGAGCTAAACAACAAATTGTGTCTTACTTTGGTTAAACATTGATTGACTCACACACTTTTCTGAGTGGGAGCTGGTCACACTGTGTGAAAGACAGTTGATCAGCAACAAAAGCTTCAACTTTGTCCCTAAAGGATACGCAAATCAGTTGGTTTTCCAGGATCGAAAAACTGAGCAGTTCTGCTGCTCATCTGTGGAAGGGCCTACAGCACAGGCCCTACGCCAAAACTCTGCTTGATGACGTCAGCTTCAAATGAGATATCTTGTGAAATCAGCTACAGCCCACAATAAACAATCACTATAGTACGAAGATATGGCAGAAGGTGACAAGTTCAAGAAACCACTAGATTTGAGATATGGCACATTATCCTGATGGGTCTGTGTATTTTGGGCCAATAAAATTTTTGTTTCAGAAATGGATGCCAAAAAAGAAAAAGAGTGGTTGTTTGCATTTTCCTTAAAAATTGAGATGCATGTTTTTCTTTAAATAGCCAAGAATGGAGGAAAATTCAGGAATTGGTTTCATTTTCTTTTTCTACCTTTAATCATTCATTTTCTGTCACTTCATCTGCTGTGGCGGGTCGCAAGGGGCCGGAGCCTATTCCAGCTGACTGAAGGCGTGAGGCGGGGGAAACTCTGGTCGCAATGCCAGTGGAACATGGAGCACTCATACCTATAGGCAATCTGGAATGGCCAATTAACCTGAAGCGCATGTTTTTGGAGGTGGGAGGAAGCCGGAGAACCTGGAGAGAACCCACGCAGACACAAGGAGAACATGCAAACTCCGCACAGAGTGGAACGCAAACCGGGAACCTCCTTGCTGTGCGGCGACAGTGCTATCCACTACGCCACTGTGCCGCCCATTCTACCTTTAATAACTAATTAAATTAATAGAAAACGAAAATTTAACCCAGTCTAATTTTTCACTTCCAGAGACCAGATGGGATTATCTGCCAAAACAAAAGTGCCAAACAATGTCGCACTAATGCTGTGCCACAGACAATTTATAGACATATATCAAACTAATCTGAATGAACAACAGAATGTTAAATGTTCCAACTGTTGTATTGTATTTATAAGAGGGATTAGGGATGTATTCAAGGAAATTAAAATAAAAGTGTGTCAGTCCTTTTGATCTGGAAGCATTCAGAAACTACCCAAATGGGATTAGGTTCATTGGGAAGGATGTAAAAAAGGGACCCATCACTTGTGATTTTAAAGTTGTATTGCCATGTTGATTGGACCTATTCTAACCAGAACTACAGCATGCAATAATAAAAGTATAGTTAAATGATAATGAAGAGATAGCAAGTCATGGAATCATTTTATATATATATCAGACTGTATTACCATGTACATAATTACAGTACCATACATATTACATATATTGTGAATCTCATAAACTGTGAGAACATCCCTTGTCACACTGACAGCCCTGTATCAATGTAAAGATAAAGAAATTGGAAATGAAGAAGAAAAAACACCATCTAACTAAAAATAAAAGTAAATTACATACAAAGTTATGTACTGGAAAATAAATAGCACAAAATAGGAAAAATGTAGTCATAGCTCCCTGAAGACACTGAAACTTGTATAATAACCTACAATACATATGGAATCACATGACTCCATTATTACCATTAGATGTCTGAATTTAATCTTCCAACAGCGCATCCTAATGTCTTAGTTTTATTTAGACAGGTGTATCTGAAACTTGATCAGTTCACCACTGATCATTCTGATTGTGACTTCTTTACAATAATTAAGATATTTGTATTAGTATCCAGCCAATATTATATGGACTCATTAGTTTGTGAAGCCTCTTTCTATATTTTAGGTCTGAATTAAATTTGACACATTACTGTATCTGCGATGGAATCATAGGGACATATCTGAAGGAATTCCAAACGATAAAGGGCATTAAACTATGGATTATGTACTTGGAAAAGAATACAGTATCACGATGTTTACTCGTGATACACACACACAGACACATACATATACTCAACAGTACCTTGACGTACAAGTTTAGTCCGCTCCTTGTAAATTAATTAACTTGTAAGTTACCGGTAAACACATTTTCCCATTTAAAATAACCAAAATCAATGTAATCTATTCTAGCCTCTTTAAAAAGGCACCCAACCCCCTAAATTCTGAAAAGATAACCAATAGACATGCATATTTTGCCTGTGCATAATTAACTATATATATATGTTACGTAAGCAATAATAACTTATGAAAAGAAACGCAAAAGTCATGAGCACACGCCTGCTATGTCTTCATTCCGCAAAAGAGAACGAGATCCAGTCTCAGCTGATGTTATATCCATCCGCAAACACGAGAGAAAGAATAGGATGCATCTCAGTTGAGGTTGTATCCATCTGCCAGCAAGCGGTGGTGTCCCGAGCAAGGATTGTATCTTGGATTTTGCTTGTATGTCGAACAACAATATGGACAGTGTGACCGCTTGTATCTCAAATAACTCAGGTGTTGAGCTGCTCATTTCGCAATGTACTACTGTGTATGTGTGGGTTTTTTTGCTAAAATAAACTGACCACACAAATAGATATTCCACAAAGCAATATTAGAAACTTAGAGGATTACCTTTGGTAACAATGCTATATCCCAATGTCTTAATTTAGTTCTGTAGAATTATTTTTGAAATGCATCCTCAAAGAACAAATATAATTTAAAAGGGTATTTTAGAATGTTTTGGACATTATCCCACTAATTTTACCATTCTGATTTGTGGAATTCTGGTACTGTGACAGACACTGAGCTATTAAAAAAATAATAAACACTTAAGATAACATAGACAAACATAACTAACAAATGTATGTGCAAAACTGCAAAGGGGTCTCTCCACAATAGAAGACTAAATTTTACATAAATAAGAAGTGATAACCATGTAAATGATTGTGCTACCAAAAGATTAAGAAAATATCTAAAAGTCAACTTTGTGTCTTAACAAAAAAGTAACATCTATGTACCACATTATAAGGAAAGACATGACAAAATTGATTTCTCATGTTTTTTCTTAGTCATTGCTCCTAACAAGGATTCCTTTATGTATTAAATTCTTTTCGAACCACAATGCCAAGTTCCTCACTGACCAGCACATCGTGCCAAACAGTTGAACCCTGAGCACTCTCTACTGTTCCTCCAGCCACGATGGTTTTTCCGACCCTGGTGGCTTTAACTTGACGTTGAACTGTATTAGAGTTTGTTCCAACTGCTGCTGGTTTCCAGCAAAGTAGGCTGAGATAGCATTATGGAAGAGGAGCAGCTGCTTGTGCATCACCTTCACCTAGAAGACCAAGAGAGAAAAGAACCTTCACCTATTTCAAACACAGTTTTCAATGTTTAGGGTAAAGCACAGCCGACTGACGTTTACTTATATGACAACACTGTAAATACAATAGTTGTTCATAACCACTAAACTTAAAATTAACTTGTAAATTACATTCCTCTCAGATATTTTCCCAAAAGTCAAGCTGCCAATGTTGGAACTAATTCTGACCTTGATCTTTGTTATTTTTCATTTATTTAAAAAAAGCAGGCAAACTATATCAGAGTCAGTGAGGTCTGTGTTTAATTTCACAAAAAGATACTCTCTCGTTTTGTAAATATTTACTGATTTCTTTAGTCTGACTTTGTTGTTCTTAGTAGATTCTGAAAAACATAGTAGATGGACTTGTTTTAATTTCTTACACATTTAGTAATTTGTCCTTTTGAACACTTGGCTGTATTTTGGCTTTAAGCGTGATTTTCCTCTGATCCCCAGTTTGCCTAAATGTGTGTGGTCAAACTTATGCACTATTTTGACATGTAACCCTATTCAGTGATGTCACAGGAGTATCCCTATTCATCACTGCAACAAAGTGAGATTGGCGAGAAAAAAAAAAACACCTCAAAGAAATAAACTACAAACCTTGTTTTCCTCCAGAAATTTGAGCTTGATAGTGACGTCACTACGCAGCCGTTCATATTTGTCTCTGTGGATCTGGTACTCATGCTGAGCCATCTCAATCCGTACCATGGCAGCTGCATCTCTTGGGCCCAAACTCAGCTCTTCCAGATCAGTACGATAGGCATCAAACTCAAGCCTGTGCATATAAACAGTTGAGGCTGTCACAGAAGTTCATTTTCCAGGTGATCGTCCAATAAGAATTCTACACACTGTAGGTCAGTTTTTATTACCTTGCATTTTCATACTGTTTTATGGTCATCAGCGTGTCCTCCATTGTTTTGTTGACCAAAGTGTTGACACTGGACACAAAGAAGTTAATGGCACCAAGCAGAGACTCTCCATTCTTACACAGCAGCTTTTGAGTTTCTGCATTATACCCAAACTCATCCTGCAGACAAACACAGGAATTTTACTTGCTGACCTCATTTTCAGGTCACATCAAAATGGGAATTTTAGCAAACCTGTACCTGTAACTCTGGAGACTTCTGGCTGAGGTCAGTAAAGGTATCTCCTAGGGCTTGCTGTGTCTGCACCATGCTCTGGAAATGATTGGTGAGTGCGGTGGCTAGCATTAAGACGTTTTCATACTTGTTTTTGGTGTCTCTTAAAAGCTCAATCTGAGCTTCTAGTTCCAGGTCTACAGTTCGTGAACCTCTTCCAAACCTCTCTGAGAACATCTGCTTTGTACACTGCATGGTGGAACAGAACAGCGCCAACGTTACACCACACATAAAATACAAGTGGGCTACATTAATTACGCCATGTTTTCTCATATGTTGAATGAATTTTAAAATACAAAACACAATTTCTTGAGTTCATGTAATGCACAAACAATATACAATACCTGGCACAAATGATAGAATCACCATTCATGAAAGATGTTCATAAATTCAGTTGTTTGATTTTGTAAAAAACAAAGCAGATCATAGACATGCCACAAGACTAAAGTCATTTGAAATGGAAATTGTCTGGCTTTAAGAAACACTAAAATGAATCAATAGCTATTGTGGTATTCAGGAACTTTGCTTTATAAGAACAAGCAGAGGAAAAAATCATGGAAATTTCAGCGGCATTTGGAAAGTTAAGTATCTACAAGTATACAAAGTACACATTACCTTGTATGTATTTATGCTCCATTTCTTTACACTGTCCAGTTTCTCCACAGCCACACCACGAGAAACTTCTTCAGTTGAATTACTAGAGTTATGATTTGAAGATCCTACCAACCAAAATAGAATAATGTAAACTTTACTGCAGATTATCCTATCAATTTTTACAATACAGACTGAAATTGCATGGGTCATGACAATGGGTGAGTACAGTGACAGCATCATGAAACTGGTGATACCTGGATGCTGGTTTGTGTGTTGAGCAAGTCGAGTGGTTGCAGATTGGCTGTTAGGCAAGTTAATACCCCTGGATTTCATGCGAATGTCTGAAATGAGCATGATGATGATAAAATATGAAGATGAGAAGAAGGCATGGAGTGAAATATGTCAGTAAAGCTTTGGAGTGATATATACAGCTGAAAAACAGATTATGTAGAATGAAACAGGAAATTTAGGGTTTGTAGTGGAGGATGCACAAAAAGTTGGAGTTTAAGGGGATTTGAAATAATCCACCATGCAGGTTTCCCATGCAGAATGAAAGCACTTATAAAAAGTTGGAAAATGACTTCATGGAATGAAGCAATGATGAAACAGTTGTCCAAAATGCATATTAAAATACAAAAGGCATATTTTCAACATTTCATAAGACAGCCCTGTGATATCAGTGTTAGTCTATCCCTAATCTTGAAAGCTGTTGAAACAGTTCTTGTTGCTAAAGCTGTGAGTTGAAGAGTCACAAGCAAGGTTGCATACAACTTCTTCAAGCAACACCAAAACCTCTTGTAAAGGGCCAAAGCAGACCAAAATATAAAGGGTGACTGAGAAAATAAAAAAGGTTCTCAGAATACACTGCCACCTGGTCCTGATGCAGGGGCTCGTCTTCTGTCCAGATACGCAGGGTTGTAGCGAATTGCAGGCCCTATGGGATATGGATGTTTGTAATATGAAGCAGGAGCCTAGAGGTCAGCAGCTCTCAGTGAGACATCAAAATTTAAGGAGGGAAAAGTGCTCTCTATGGTTTCACTGAGGGACATTAAGTATTGATTTCTTTCAGTGACTTCAAGATTGCAGCACATCGACAAGTCTTTGGACAGTGCATGGCAGCCGGCAATTTACAATTAGAGGATCTTTGCCTGTGAGAAGCCATTGAAGGACTAAATTGATCAGTTATCCTGCAACAAGTTAAAGTTATTATATATTAACAAGCTAACGCAAGGTTTTTAAAAAACCATAAATTTGAGGATATCCATTCAGAGAAAATGAAGAAATAAAAATGAATGAAAGCTTGTAGAACGTGAGTCAAAAAAGTGCAAAACTACACCCAGGAAGTTTTATCAATTATATCATTGTACAAAAATGTAATGGCCCAATGGGTTTGACCATTTTAATATGATGCCTTGACTATGAAAACCTATCCCTAGGATTTGGAGTCATATCAGTAATTAGTTTGACATTTACAATTATATTTCACTAATGGCAGTTTTAATTTCAGAAATTTGGCAGATATAAAGGCAGAAATAATTTCCCTATGGGGAAGTAGTTTTCTTCTTCTGCTTCTTTCTTTGGGATTTATCTCATATTATTTGAAAATTTGACAAGTTTGACATATTACTGATTAAGCATAGTCTCTGCTCCAATTTCATCACTTGTAACTACCCCATCCACATGATTACATTTAAAGACTAAACTGAATAAATTTCTGAGGTCATTCCCTGCTTACATAATCGAAAAGTGTTTGTAACTTTTTGAGTAATCCTGTGACTTTATAGGCAAACTAATGGTTGTATAAACATCCCTTCCTCGCTGGAGATTATTTTGGTTTTCTGGCAGTACCTTTGATAGTGCTGGTAGGAATGATGCCCCCTGCAGGTCCTCCATAACCTCCAGAGACAATGCTGGTTTCATTCAGGTTGGGTCCAGACACCATCACCTGCTGCAAATCCTAGTGAATTCACAACAAAATACTGAGAAAACACATGGTTTGAAGAAGACTATTAAATAATGTTGCTATCAATAATGATAATAGTAATACAGTAATAATAATAAACTTCTCCTCTCCGTGTCTTAACTCAACAGTCCCTGGTGGAGTTCCAAGTGATGCTGGTGGTGCCTTTTATCTACTAAATACATAGTTGCAGGCCTGAAAATGGCTAAATAATGGATTTTGTTGTCATGTGAAAAATTAGACAAAAAAGCTGCTACCTTTTAAAACGGAAAATATAACAAGTGAGAGAAGGTGACTGACTGACCTGCTCCAGGCTGTCATCCTCTGGAGTCCCCGTGTCTCCATTGCTGTTAATGGGAATCTCCATGGTAGCAGCTTTACTCATGATACTTTCTGCCATAGTGAAATCACTGCAAGACAAAAAAACAAAACAAAAACAGAGATGCAAAAATTTACGCCACGTTACATTTAAGAATAATCCCTGAATGTTCTAATCCACGTCAACACCTACTAATATGTTGTTCACATTGATACTAAACATGCTAATATTAGCGGTGCTGATGTTGCTGGCTAGATAGCCACTAATTGACAGCTAGCTTAGCTTCCTCACCACTGCAGTAGCCCGAAGGATCAGAGAAGACACACGCCTTTTTTTTTTGCACAGACAGTGGAGTTGTAACGTACAATATTTCTAATAGGAAAGCACCGATGTTTTAATTATAATTCAATTCTACACCCATGATTATTTTCTCGCAACGCTCGCGTTATTTCCCCGTTCTCACATAACGTAGCCTGCAAAATCCCTGCATCCACCAAATTGACGGGATTGGTAATGCCATTTCAAAATAAGAGCTTTTGTGATTTTATTTCTACTGCCAAGCTCGTCCATGGTCTTAAATAGAAAGACTCTTTTGCTTAATCTTATATTACACACTTCTCATAATTAAATTCTTCACAAAATTGGGTTTGGAGATGTTTACTGTGAGTTGGTATTCTATTTTGAAGGATAATACTGTGAACGTGGCATTTTCGTCAAGTCCCCCCTCCGCCCCAGCTCCCACGTCGTCCACAGTGCTGACGTAGCTTAATTTGACTGCAGTGCTCTTCTACACCTGAAGATGTCGCGCACGTCACACTGACTGGTGAAATGAAAGCGTCACGCACAGGCAGGATGGATTCCAATACAATGCTGCCTTCTCACATGTTGATTATTAATCATTAGAACTAAGTTTGTTGCGTCCAGCCTGCTACATTGATTGCAATGTCTCTTGAACTCAAACTGTATAAATACAGTCGTTTGTTTTGAGATGTGAAAGGCCTCCAGATAGACCTCACGCTAGTAAAGTGACCACACTTCCAATTATTTGCCTCATTTATTTCAATCAGGGATGCAATGGAACTGCATATGTTCTCCAAATGTAGCGTCTTTTTCCGTAACTGATCCAGCTGTGAATGGAGAACCAACCTTTCATTCTCACCAACACATTATCCGTTCAGTAAAATGTTCCTTTTTGCACAGTGGAGCTGATTTCTAGCAAGTAATGTTCCAAGGACCTTAAGTCTCGTGTTGAGAAACACAAATTTCATACAAATTCTTGCCTCTTCACTATCGTACCTCCTCTTTAAGCTTTTAATATGACTGAATTTGACTGACTGATTGTATCTCCAAGTTCAAAGACCACAAAATGGAAAATGATAAAACTGCTTCATGTGTTCCCCTTAATCACTATATTATATTTATTATATTCCTAGTCTCTACATTTGGTCCAATCTGGTGCAAGTTGATTGAAGTCATCCTTTCCTAACAAACAATAGTGCATTGTCTGGGTTAAGTATGATGAGCACTTAGTACTTTTTAAGAAATGGTTTTACAAAAAATATTCTTCTTTCTGGCATTAAGCGTACACCAAGGAGCTCCAAGACCCTGTCCTGCCCCTCCAGACGATTAGGGTTGATTTTCTCCCATGAGTTCGCTGCTAGCTAACAGATCATCAAACACCTCAACACCATCCTTTCTTACTCTCATTTCCACCGATGTTTCATTTTGTGTTACTACTTACAGGAGACACAGATATGGTATAGTGTTGTCCTCCATTACACCTAAATTGTGTTTATGAAGGACAGTATGATGGGATATAGGCATACCAGTCCCTCCTTGAAAAAGCTGTGTAAATGGAGCTATTGTCCCCTATTCTCTTGCCTCCTGCATTTGATTGTCTTGTTATGACCCAGCATATAGCCTATACCTCAACACATACAGTATGTGCTTGAGTTGTTCTTGGTCAATTTGTATTTTATTTTATTCCTCCCCATGATCTCCAGTGTTCACTTGTTTTGCTTTCCTATGTTCCAGTTTGGTTGTCCGTTCTCCAGTTTGTGTACTGTTTGTGGATTTTGTTTTTTCTTTTTGGAATTAATTCTTTGCAGGGCTAAATTGTTTTCTGTTCTCAATCCACTTACGATACGTATTGTGTCTGCATCTGTTTAAAAACAGAAAGTGGATTAAAGTAATCTTTGCTATTTGTTACATGTCTGCCACATGGTTACATGTGAATTCAAAATCTGAACTCCAATGTGACATAAAATTAAAAAAACAAACAAACTCTTTAACAAGGACGATGCGAAGGACTGAAGTAGTTTTGCTTCCAATCCTATTTGTATGCATGCTCCATTGTGACATGGAGAAAATGTCCAAATCTATTAACTTTCCCTTTAGTCCATTCCATTGTGGCAACTATTTGTAAAAGGTACAGTCTCTTTACTTCTATGGTGTAGTAGAAAGACTCTCTCACATAATCAGGCCTTGAATTGACTATGGTTACTTTGGCCTTACAGTCAAGTGAACTGCTCTTCACTCAGTCACAAAAAAGAAAAGAAAATATGAGGGGAGCAAATAAATATTTACTACTGTCATCACAATCACGTTGAACAGTAATTGAGAGCAAAGCGGGACTCAGATAAAGTAAAAATGGTGATTCAACAGAGGAATAATGGGTTTTTCATTCCTAGACATATTATGTCAGTGTTTCTATTGGCCAACCTTGCACATCTACATGGTCAAAGTGAACTCTATTCTTCAAATCCAGTACAACCAGCTGAGGACCCTGTTAAAACCAGATGTGCGTATTGAACTCGACCATCGGAAGTTGTTGAGGTCAAACTTTACTATCTTGATCTGTTAAAATGTCCTTTTGTCTAAATTCTAAGTGTACAATGGTACTCTGGTGACATGGATTTTAGCAAAGTACAGTTAAGTGAAGGGGAGAACAGGAGAAAGCTAAACACATTTGGGAATTTCCCCATTACATGAAAAGCCAAATAATAAGGCCATTTTATATCTAATAAATTCTAAAATGTGCATTTTCTGAAATATGTTTAAGTTCCAAATTCAAATTAAATTGGATTTGCTTGCCTTTGCAACCATTACAATGTGTTTCTCATACCAGGAAAAGTATTTCCATTTGTGACTTTCTGTTTTTAAAGATAATGATTCACGTTTTCACAAAACAGAACAAAATGATATATTGTGTAATGCAGAGGAAACATGATGCAAACATAAATTAAAAATATTCTTTATGATGAAATGTAACCAAAAATGATGCATCTAATTTGATTTAATTTTTTTATATTAATTGCAGCATGTTCAACAGTTCCTATACAACCACCATGAAGTAGCTTGAATGCTATTTTAACAAATGCTAGTAATGTTTATTTTCAGTGAAGACAGTGGTACCATTAATACTTGTTTGCGTTTCTGTCATTTATTCCTGGATGGTGTTAAAAATGTTATGAAATCTAGTAGAACAACTGCCATTCCCCAAAAACAAACAAAAATAAAACCAAAATCCATTTCAGGACAGGTACTCTCCATTCATTTCTATTCCCAGAGAACTTAACAATACAGATGAAATAGAGCACAGTTGCTAGAAATCGCTGTGAGCGATAGCTTTATGACAAAGGCTATACACTTTATGACCTGATTTTTGTCACAGTTTGTACATTGTACCATCCACTTCTGTCATCCACTGCCCTCTTGTGGACATATCTACACTAGTAGAAAAAATGGAATGAAGTATGTGACCATTGGTTTGTGCGCCATCTGAAATGGTCACATCTATTTGACCTTAAATGCAGTATATATAAGCCTTAATGTCTCAAACTTTTTCTGAGAATTTCAAACATGACTCTTTTCCTCTGAACAAGAATATTCAAAGCTGTTTTACTCAATCCACTGGATTTATGACACTTACAGTAATTGAAGACATCTTACCTCTCATTCAAGAGTCTTCTTCAGTTCTGGTGGTGGTTGGTCTCTCCCTCTAAACTCTGTTAGGTGTGGTAAGTGCTATTCATATTCCAACGACCATTGGCAAGAATCACCTTGCTCCTCAACTATGGTTGTTGGGAGTGCCAGGGCTTATCAATGGGGATGGTTGAGTTACAAATTTAATAGATGTCATTACTAATTTTACAGACGTCCACAGTCTCTCCAAATAATGATTTTTCTCCGTATATTTTTTTCATTGAGAAGTCTTGATGGGATTCTAAGCTAATCAGGTGTAATAAAATAACAAGGCTTCAGTTGATAATGTCACCAGTTCCAATCACAGTAATTTATTTTTAGCCATGTACACATCTTGTCAGTCACTGACTATGACCCATGAATGTAACAAAGGGCAGGAACTGAGGTAAGAGAAGTGTATTAGTAATGAGGTTGTTGCTTTTACCACCATCTGAAATTCTAGCATTGTGGTGTGGTTGGCCAGCTTCTTTAGCTCTACTTTAGTGAGTGAATAATTGAAAGGGCATGTTTTGACTTACCACTGTAAGAGAGTGATTGACTCAACATCCTTTAGCTATGGTACCTTTGACCTTCACATTATTCATGGGCCACAAACAGCCTGTTGTTTCTGCAGCTTGAATTTTAAAACCAGTAGTTGTTTTTTTTTTTGTAGTGGAGAGGAAATTATGCATAACAGTTACCAGCTCTTTATAAGATTGTAAGTAGTAAGTAGATTGTAAGTAGGCACACTAGGCTTATTAAATAAGATTGTATTCAAAAATGATCTCACGGATCAGTCTGTAAAGGATTAATCAAAACTCCATAACGGTTAACAGTTGTCTGTCACTGGCAGTGGGTTTCTACCAGTCATAAAACTCTCCAAACTCTCACCCTCGGTTAGAAAATTCTCTCACAGGGGAATGTAAATTTAGTGTCGCCTATAAATTTAGAACAAGACCAAATTAAAATTTAAAGGTCTCAGACAGGGTTTCCCCTGAGATCGCACTGAATGTCACAAAGCCAGAACATGCACGAGAAAAAAAGACCTAAACCACAATATACCCCTCCGCCTGTCATTTTAGAGAATAGTCCACCTTGTTTTTAATGATCATTAAGCATACTTCCAGATGTCAGGAGAGAAATTCATCCTCACACCATCCTCGATGCTCTGCAGCAGCAACGAGAACACCGGAGTCAGACAATGGAATCTAGAAAATCAAGGAAAGACAGTGTTGCCTGCATCTTTTTTTCTTGGAAATAATATATATTATGCTCTTTCTTTTAACATTATAGAGCATGTGGAAAAGTCTTTAATACAATTTCAAACAGTCTTTCAACCTTTTCAGTTGATGGTTCAATCAATGCTTTCTGAGAGAAACAGCAATTCTTCATGATAATGAATTCCTGGATCCTGTGAATGGCACACAACCATGAGCAACCATTAAGATTTCCCGTTAACGAGTGGTGCCTAAGAACAAATATAAATGTATGCTTTGACTTGAAATGATTCTGCTGTGGGGAAAAAACAAAGTTTGGAGGAATAAAACTCTGTTTATTTTATCCTTACAACTATCCTCTTCGACTAAGAACAAATAACTTCTACGTCTCAAACAACACATGAAAATAGAAACAAACACAAACTTGAGAGTGTTATTTGGTAAATGTCACATATAAACATTTCACAAAGGTTTTTATGTTCAAGACAGATTTCCTCCTCTATTCAAATTACCTTTGTAGCAGTGAGCACATTGAGCTCACATTGGGCGTGAGAGCTTTGGCTCTTGGAAAATATAGGCCTTGCTATCGCTCTGATGTTTTCAATTAAGTTCACCTGCATAATCAGAGGGACGACCCGTCAGTGGCCGCAAATAAACTGAGGGGCCAATTTAAGAATCGTAAATCCCACAAGAGCTTGTTGGCATTTTCACTGAAGTGTAAAAGCAGTTGTTAATTTTGTTTTCAAGAATACTACCCTTGGTTGACACACCGAGACTGTGGTCATGATACGCACGGAAAGGGCAGCTGTTTAGTTTCTCTATACTGTTTATTTACATCATCGTGCAATTTTGTATCTTGAAGGTTTCAAATTTTATAATCTCACTTATTTTAGTTTCCTGTGTTTTCCCAAACCGTGAATTACCGGTAGTTACCGTCTCAGAATCAGGAGATGTTTAAACTCTGTAACTAGAATGATACAAAATAAACTCCCATAACAAACTTTTTTTACAAAGTTGTTATCAGAAGTTCAAATGCAATATAGATGATAATAAGTATAGAATAATTTCTTGTACAATAATTTCTTGTACAATAATTTCTTGACGTCAACATGAATTAAAAAATACTCGAGACGTTCTATAGCCCTTTTTGACAAAAGGAAAAGTCTGGATACTATCAATTATGGCTCAAATTCAATTGTGAATGGTCGGCCAATAGAGAGTATTGTCTATTTCCACATTTTATGACTAAATAGAATGCTGAAAGTTTTTCTCTGCAAAATACACGCATACTGCAAACCTCCACCAAGGTCACTTCTCCCCACAAGTTGGATTCCTTATGATGTGCAACATTTATTATTTTTAACAATTTAGATTCTTTCACCAGGAAAACATTGAACTTGCATTTGGGTGTAATTGTCATCTGGGGAAAAACAGGTTTTCCAGACGAGTCTGTGTTTCAGGCTCCATTGTTGAAGAAGTTGTAAATCAACAACCATGGATCTTTATCCTGATTGACTCCTGTAACATGATCTAACATACTGTTGTTTCCCAGCAAGTAGACAGACTCTAGACGGTACTGGAGGAGAACTACAGTCTCTGATCAATTAGTGGTTGGCAGCTGCCCAGGTTTGTTTAACTCTAAATGTGAACTAGTTCACAACCATGATCTTAGGCCAAACTGTATAATTAACGTGAACTAGCTCATTTGGACCTGTGTTATAGGAACTTTGAACCAACTGTTTTGAAGTGTGAACACTGGTGGGGGTTGACATCACTCTGGTGGAGTGGGGGGAAGGGTAGCTTGTGTGAACTGTACTTTCACACATGAGAACACTTATAGCCTGTGCAGACCTGGTATTAACGTGCGGGCGCACATGTGTCCAGGGACAAATTGAGAGTCTGCCTACTCTTCTGATGCAATCTCTTAACAACAAGAAGGCACAGCAAACCACGATGGTTATATCTAATTTTGATGTGTTAATCTGATCTGATTGACCTAGTAACTGCAATATCTCCTGATTCCAGTAGAAACCTTTTGATATTTGATAATTCAGGAGAAACTTAAACTTAAATGTAGTTTCAAAAGATCACAAGAACACATTGGGAATAACAAATCCTTCTTTTGCCTTGTAATATGTGTCATTTTGTCGCAGCATCTCTGCAGTCTCTCACTTCTGATTGTAACTGGGCAGGGAATAAAGGCACACTCGTACATTTCTTCACACAACATACTTTTAGTTAGTTAGTTGAAAACCTTTTCCAAATTCACAAAACAGATGTAGGGAGGGATCCCCGGATTCTCGTGATACCTCAAGATTCTGGAACCAAGAAGCAATTTAAACTTTTCTTTGAATAGGTTAGACAGTTGGCTGTAGTCTCACTTCTTGCACCTTGGCAGAGGCTTATCAGGGAATGTGTTACTCCTGGTACACTCATAATCACATGCGCTTGCTGGCGTGTATTGAAAGAATGGACATCGTCATTCATGTTTGAAAACTGACCTGTGATTTTTTTCAAAAGCTGTGTTCCATTGTCAAGAGATTTACGACATCTACTGATATCCAGACAATTCAGTGTTTCAGGTCAGCTCTCATCCACCAGTTTATAGAGTTGAACTATGTCAGGATGTTGAGGATATGTGTTCAGACCCCCTTGAATGTTTCATGCCATGCATCCTTTTCAGAGTGCAGGTCTTTGGTATAACATGAGACACCATGTAAATATGTAATAAACTTGGTGTCTTTTTACTTGAAATGCTTTGAAAAATGAAATTTATGAATCCTATTGTAAGTGTTATACAAATAAGGATGAGTTGCAGACATATTCCTGCACAGCACTTGGAATGTAATCATAGGTCATATGCATGACAGCAGCTGTTGCATAAAACGGTACATTTTTGTTGTGGTCTGTTTATGTGACAGCAGCATTTTAGAGGCCTGAAAATGGAAATGGGTTACAAAGTCTATGAAACACTATGAAAACACCGCAGTTTTTACTGTTGTGTGAATGCAGCTGTCGAATACTGCAATGACATGAACTCAGTTTGGACACAGTTAATTTCAGCCTAAGAACCATTTGCTAACAGAAATAACACACAACAAAAAGATTTTGGAGAGTTTATTAACACTCTTCAAATATATATTAGTGGAAACAAGTAATATTAAAATCAAAAAGGACGTAACTAAAAAGTTGGGGTGTGTGGTTATTTGTGCTCACGAATGTTTGTAAGTTAAATGTTTTTATCTTGAGGACTACCTTTAGTCCCATCTTGTCATGTAAGCTGGTTAGGGTTGAATGGAACAGCATATGTAGGCTTCTTGATATCTAAATCACAGGAACAAGTGGGACATAATAAAGCCATTTTCACCCTCTGTCACTGTTAGCTCAGAATGATAAGTTTCTTACAGCTGATATCCCTCACAGTCCCCTGCCACTCATTAAAATACAAGTGTCTTTCCAAGGTGGCTTGTACTGTTGAGGTCTCAGCTGCAGACCATATCTGCAATACACAAACAGCTGAGGTCCAGCTTTTGTCACGCCTCTTCTCTTTTGTATGAGAAACAATTGCTCTTAACTTTGTTGAAGGTATTATCTAAAAATATAAATCTGAAGCCTAATAACTTTAGAAGGAGTCTAATGCAGGGGAGACGTAGGACTGTATTTCTTTAATCAGTGCAAGGAACATAGACTTGTTTCAGCAAAAAGACTGGCGCCTTCAGCCTGTGCCGCTGCAGCGGGCGTACAATTATACATTTACAGTATATGTGTGTAGGTATGCTGCAACAAGTCAAAAAAAAAAGAAAAGTCTGAGGTGCAGACAAAAAAAAACCTTTCACTTCCTGTGGTATGCTCAAGTGATGTATCATTCAGCTTGTGTCTGAGTTTCTATAAATATTTCTTCCAAACATCCCTTTCATGTGACTGAAAATGCAGATTAGGCAACTGGTACAAACATCTCATGTTTGTTGGTTGTGTTATAATACAATTTGGTGGCTTTAGGAGGTATGTGGCTTAAATTAAAAGTTTCTGACAAGGATGCAGATTGGTGTTGTAAGAGGTTTGCATGGGAAGAACTGAGCCAATTGCTTTTTTTTTTGCCTAAGCCACAAGGCACCAGCTCAACAGATGTGGTTTATCCATGATGTAGCTGAGTAGCTACGTGATGAAGTCCCATGATTGCTCCAATCCAGTGTTGGTGTTTCCCTGTTGGCCACCACTCTTTGAAATGTGGCACAAATTGTTTTGTATTACGTCATGACAAAAGACAACACAACGTACAACTTGCATTATTTATTTGCTACAATTTTTTTGTGCCATTATACTTATATAACCAGGGTTATTATTTTACCTAAATGCTAACAGAAAATCAAAATGACCATGAACATTCAGACATATGGACCTAAAGACAATAATCTTACCTCATTTATTTACTGTAAAATGGCCAGTACAGGTATACATCTGCTTATGTTGTTTTGAGTCACATCACTCTCGATTATACGCTGATTTTCAATAAAATGAAATTCACAGAAAAATAGAAATCAAGTTTAAGTAATTATACTAGACTTTACATCTGTCCATGTCACACCTTGTGCCTAATAGTTTCTGTTCGTTTTCATGTTACTAACATATCATGTCATTTCAGATCCTGCCCTCATTTGCCTTCTCTCCACACACCTTCAGCCACACCCCAATCTGCCTCCATCTGCTTTCTGCTAGATTGTTTAGTGTCCGCCCTGACTCTCCAGCCTACGTATCCTACCTGATCTCGACCTTGTTCGAATCCCGTCTGCTCTCTTGACCCAGCCTGTTGCCTTCTCCTCGTCTGATCTGTCTGCCTGGTTTGATGATTGCTCAGTGCCTGACCCTGCCTGTTTCTGGACTCTGTCGTTTCGCCTGTCGTTTATCGGATACCTTTGTCTGTTGGACTGATTACTCGGAACCTGAACCCTGTCTGTAGAATTAAACCTTTTTTGAGACTTGACCCGCATGCTACTCTGTCGTGCTTTTGGGTTCCCACTGCCAGTCGTGTTTGAGCACTGACAGTCTGCCACAAATATTGGAATCATAAAATCACAAGTAAACCATTAAAGCACATAATATCATGTTACTGTACAATAAATAAAAACATATCACTCCTGTGACCAACAAAGCGGAAGAAGATGCTGAAGATGAGACGGCGACGCTTTTTTGTACTTTACGTATGTCAAACACAAATATTGGAATCGTAAAATCACTAGTTAACAGTTGAAAACATGTTATGTCTGGGAATGGTTATTTTCTATTTAGCCTTGAGACAAGCTATTTTGACTTACGTCCTTTTTCAACTTACATTGCATCTCCTTGAACTCATTTATGTCGTAAACCGCGGTTTACCTGTACAGTATATCTGTACCTGTACACTTGTTTTACTGTTCTGCCAGATTGAAGCCATAGCATCTGATTTAACATTACTGATTTAATATGTTAAAGCACTGTCTGTCTACATGAATCTTAAAGGAGCCAAAAATATCCTGATCAAACCCCAATAACTATGGTTAAACCTGGGGGAACAGAACACTTCTGCTAAATGACCTATTCCTCGTAACAACTGCGTTTTCATGCTTCGATTGATATTTTATACAAGCTACGTAATGTACTGTTTAAGAAACCCACCAGCACAGATAGATACCACATTTGTTTCCAATCACTACCAATATCGACCAAGTTGAAAATACTGTGCAAAAGTTATTCTTTTCCAGCACTATATTAAACATTATGTAGCGTATGGCAAGCAGTATAAAATGGGTCTTCTGTCAGCAACAATCAATCGTTTTGATTTTGTACAGAAGTGAGGGCAACCAAAATGAAGAAAGTGAAAGTTGAGTAGAAAAGGCCTGGGTGAGATCATATGATTGTGTAAACAAAAAAATATGTTGCATGCACGTATGATATTCGCACACAAATCTTCAGCTGTAAAGCAGAGAATGCTTAATGACACATTTTTAGTACACCTTATTCGCCACTACTGTACCACATTTTTGAAGACACTTTAGTTTAATGTCATCTGTGTTTAGAGGCCAGCATGAGAGAAAACAGTTCACGCACCAAAAGCCACAAGTTAGAATGCACATTTGAGCCTCCCAAATAACGATCTCTGTGACAAAACAGTCAGTATGGTGCAACTGTTCACAACTGAGAAACAGCCACAAATAGATGAAAGACAGGAGACATTCAACTGCTAATTAGAAAAGTTTTAATTATATTCAAATGCTATCTTTTCAAAAAACATCCCAAACAGACCTAGTTTTACACAATGATGATACAGTCCTGACACATGTCTTGTGGGATTTAAGTGTGGAATGAAAATTCACCTTCCAACCTGTGAGCAGGAAGGCAAACTCTTTGAAGTTCCAAGCCAAACTTGTAAATCAGAGCACCACCTTCTCATCACCACAGACTAAGAGAGGATCATGGAGGCCTTTAACAACGTAAAGTTCCACTCCAAGTCTGCAAGTCCCAAATCACTGATCAGACCAAGTCTCGACTGTGTTCAATTATTTTCACCGTGATTGATTTGATGTAATTTTTCTATCTGTTCCTTCTCTCAACACAGCAGGGGTAAAAGATGCCACTCCATAGAGAGTATGGTCTAAAGTTTCTTGCAAACAGCGCCTAGTCTTCACAGGTCATACATAAATTAAAAAGAAAATGTACTTTCATGAAAAAGTACAGAAACATGTCAGGACTGTTTGCTGTGTGCTTTCCGTCAGTATCTGACTGATGCACCTTGTATGTAATGGACTAGCTCCCAGAGACTCAAGTTCAGGTTGGGTTAATGCACCAATCGGGACTAGTCAGTTAATCAAAAAACTTTTAGCCAAATATTTTTCACAGGTGAGCCAACAATCCAGCTTCCTGGAATACCTCTGAAACCCATCAAATAGAGCATCCATCTGGACTTATCACAAGAACACAACCGAAAGGAATGTACTTTTTTTTGTTCTAAAAAAATTAGCATTATCTGATAACAACTAAAACAGCAAAGAAAAAAAAAACATTGTATTTTTTTTAAACAGAATGAACGGCTGGGCTTAAAAATTGGCTTATCTTTTTAATTGTCAGAATATGACGGATGAGCATCATGTCCAAAGTTGTTTGTAGTATCTAAAGATTACTACACAGGAAAGTGGAAGAAGTATTTTAAGCACATGAATCAAGATTCAATTATGGTATGTGACCTATGCAAAGACAAACAGAAAACCAAACCAAAGGCAAACAGCAGATAAAGAAGATAACATTCTCCTCTTTTATCCACATCACCATATCCAATCTTAGCATTGCCCTCTTGAGGGTCAGAAATAGCTTGAGGGGTCAAATTTTGCATGGTCAATATTTACTAAGACCCTTCCCTGCACTTATCTGCTCAGCTGAACAATGTAAATAAATGTCTTCTCAAGTTTGCCATCATGTTTGCAAAATCTATATTTAATAATCAGAGCATGGCTTTACATAATGTATGATTTTATTACATTATTTTTAATTCATATGCCTTTGAACTGTGTCAGAGCATTTGTATCTTAGATTGTAATCAAATCTGACCCAACCTTGGAAGATAAAACCATTCCTTTGCACTGTTTAACATGAAATCCAACAAGTCACCTGTGAAACTGATCATGGTTATATACCTGTATCTGCAATATGTCAGAAGGAGAGTTTCAGGAGTAAGAGAAGCGGTTCAGGAGTAATCTAATTTTAGGGGTAACAGGGTTGTACTCTTCCTGCAATAGGTCATTATTCTCTCACTAAAAACATTGCCATAAAGACCTCTAGGGGCATTTATTCATTCATTTTCCAACCCGCTTAATCCGCCAACGCAGGTCGCGGGGTAGCCAGTGCCTATCCTGGCAGTCTCAGGGCGTGAGGCGGGGGACACTCCGGGCACGACGCCAGTGTACCGCGGAGCCACACAGAAACAAACAATCATTCACACACACACTCACTCCTATGGTCAATTTGGGACCGGCCAATCAACCTGAAGCGCATGCTTTTGGAGGTGGGAGGAAGCCGGAAAACCCGGAGAGAACCCACGCAGACACGGGGAGAGCATGCGAACTCCGCACAGAGCGGGACTCGAACCCGGGTCCGCCGTGTTGTGAGGCGGCAGCGCTAACCACTGCGCCACCGTGCCGCCCTAGGGGCATTTAGTAAAGTAAAAATAAAATGCTGCTACACAGTGGGTATTGCATGCTTCTCCAGCCTGCAGCTATCAGCCAACAGCTGGTGAGCTGGTGTTATTCTGACACTTTGTGGATGTTTGTTATTCCATCAGAGGTCTTAAACTTGTCCTTAAGTTTCAAGTTTCAAGTTTATTTATTTTTATATAGCCCAGATTCACAGCAGTAGGTAACTTTTATTGTGTGATGGCGATTGATGGCGTTATGTCTCAAAGGGCCATGAGCAGATGTGTTATCTGGTGCCACTCCTCTGTTAAATTTATTTATTTATTTATTTGTTTAGTGTGTCAACTTAAAAACATGAACACTATTGACCATGTGTGTGGGCAAAGTGGGTGCAGACTTAACCAGG